>NC_141598.1:49582824-49605324 GCF_047967505.1 Dipteris shenzhenensis | reverse complement strand
TAAAAAAATGGTGGATACCATTAATATAGTAGTAGATAAAAAAACCAGAAGAGTAACCAAAAGATATCATTAGGATACCATCACCAGAGACTCCAATTGACAAATAGAGTGTTCATCAAGTATAAATGACTGTGGGAGCTCAACAGTATGTAGCACCAACATCAAGCGGAATTGTTGAAGTTTCAGAGGAGCAAGCTGACAGAGCTATCCCCCAATTGGTATCTTCTTTTAATATTTTGTCTAGCTACCACCAACAATAGAAAGGAAAATTCCCAAGTGCGCAAATTCTTATGGAAGAAGAATTAGATACTAAAAGGTAGTTTCATAAAGCTTTTAGGGAAGGTCATGAGAGATTTAAAAAGGACATGATAATAAATTGACCAAACTATAGATAGAAGTCAAAATACTTACATAGGAAAATTCCACTTTGATGCAGGAGAAGGAAGAGTTGCTTAAGAGAGCCGTAAATAGCCTCAAAGGAAGGTAAAATAAAACCAATTAGCTTTGGTAGAGCTCCAAAATCAAAATGTAATGATTTGTGAGAAGACATAGATATTACATGACTTACTTAAACTGATAAAATACTATAGTCTCGGATGTGCAGCAGTGGTTGACTGAGATGAAGGGGACCTTGGAAGAACAATTGAATCAATTGATGGAGAGAAATTCCAAACTAATGACTAAAAATACACTACTATGTCTTCTTGGCATCTGTCTCTAATGTTAAGCCACACTTAATTACATCCACCATTGTAGTGTCAAACCCTCTTGGTTTCTCACCTCACCATAATCGTGCCACATGGCTCCAAGATTATGGTTGACCTAACACCAAGGTGTTCCATCTCCTGACTACAACTAAAGTAGAGGTGGGTGTACCACACTATCGAGGTTGCTGTACTCAATAAAGGTTGTTGTACACTATAAAGGTTGTTGAATTCAATAGAGGCTGTTATATCACACTAGACTGCTCAACTGGATCAACCAAAGTAGTAGCGTCATCTATGACCTATTATTTCACCTCTAATTTATGATAAACATCCTCAAAAAATTTTCCTCCCACTTCCTGTTTAGTAGCTACTTCATGGCCTACCTAAACTAAGGCACACATGGTATCCTGTTGCTCCTCCTGAGTAACAGCTTTTGGCTACTCTTGAGTAACAATGTTTGCTTCCTTTTGTGTAACAAATTTTAGTTCCTTTTTTGTAATAGTTTGTGGTGCACTGGTAACTTCTTGCTCTATAGAATTCCTATGCCTTTCCTTTGTAAATGTAGACTCTCCTAATTTAGAAATAGATGTGGTAAAGATACATGTTTAGTCCTTTTCTCTTCATACAGCTCCCTCTACAAGACCTCCAACTATTCCTACAACATAATGACTCTGATGGGCTCTTTCATTTTTAAGTGATAAAAAAATGGGTGATTTAATGTTTCCATCGACTTGTCTTTTACTTGATTCCACATATCCCTCATGTCATTATGCAATTGTTTCTACAATTCTTGAAAACTTTTGTCACTCATAAAAATACTCAAGTTTACTCCCAATTTATCCTCATTTGTGATTGATTTAATTTTGAGTTTCCACAGCAATTAATGCACTCACCTTGTCTGGTAAAGACTAAGGTCCCCTAGAAGGACACTTGGCATCTAGAAGTCCATGGCATGCAGTGGGCTAGGAGGGAGGATTCTAGAGGGAGCTAAAAGAAAAGGAGGTTTTTGGGAGAGAACCTCACGACTCATGATGAGTTCTGGAGCAGAATTCGTGGCTGGGAGGATTAGCAGAGAAAAGGCCCTCTATGTTCAAGGAAATGCAACACTGCTATCAGAGCCATGATAAGGGAAGGGGTCACATGTGCAAAGAGATTTTGTGGTTCCTGGCATTGATTTGAGTTGTGGATGACACCGAGGTAGGAAGCTAGCAAGAGAGCTACTTACTTCTACTTAGTTCTGCGAGGCAGCACGGACGGCTGGTAGTAAGGTATTAATGCAACATTTTGTGCTCAAGGTGGCCGCATGCTTTGCAAAGCACATCTTAGGCTCCAAGACTCAAGGGCCAAGGAAGATTGGAATAGCTTGCATCATTTCTTGCACAGAGGGAGTGTTGTCGTGTGGGAGTCATGATTGCTATGCAGGCATTATATTTTATTGCGAGTCGTGTGAGACTATGACTGTCAGGCAGCTTCAGCTCTACTGTAGCGACGCAGCCTAGTAGCCTAGAAAGTCTCAGGGCTTGTAAATCGTTGCGCAGCTATTTGAAAATATCATCATGCAAATCGCCCCGTCAACTTGCAAAACATAGAGGGAAGCCACATCATCTAAGGTCTACAAGACCTTAGTAAAAGCCACATCATCAACACCTTTTCTACCCCTCTTCTTCCTAAGGTTTTAAAACCCTTTTTACCCCCTTGTTCTTCCCAATCTTCCTAACCTTGCCATTTTCAAAGAAGAAGATTGGAGATGGGTTCGAGGAGTTTGAAATGTAAAGGAAAGGAAACTAAAAGTGGGATTTCAGAGTTCGAGATCGAGGGAAGAAAAAGCGTGGGATTGGGAAGCGAGATCGTGAATTAAAAGAGCGCGAGATTACTTGATTCTAAAGGAAAATCCAAAACCTTGAACAAATATCAAGGAAGTAGGCATCATATTTTTCTCTTTGACATAAAGCGTTTGGATTTATTATTTCTAGAAACTACGCATTTTCTATTTAAAAAAATGACAACTCCAAAAAGAGATGATATGGTTAGAGAGGCTGAGGAAAGGGCAAGAAAAGGAAAAGCGTTAGCTTGAGATGAAACACATGAGGAGGTACAAATTGAAACTCAAGAGGATAATGTGGAAATGGAGGACATAGATTATGGTGATTATGGAATTCCGCATACGGAATTCACTAAACTTGAAACTCGAACACAGAATATAGAAACACAGCTAGGAGTTATCAGTGATACATTGAAAACCCTAGCTGAAGCCATAACTAAGATAGCCGATTCTCAATCGGTATCTATTACAAAAAAATCGCCGGTTCCTCCTAATCAAGTTGAGAGGTCCACCTCTCGACTTAGAGAAACCTCTAATTTCCTTAAGGACTTGAAACTGCCAATTTTTAATGGGGAAGAAAAGGAGTGTAATAAAGATGCAATTAATATGTTCTTGCAAAAGTGGCAAGACTCGGAACCTCAACGCTTGAGAAATACTAGACCACCTCCCTCAAAACCTCAATGCTTAGAGTCAACATTTCTCATTCCAGAAGTGGCCAAAAACCAATTGGCACGCTCACTGGTCACTCAACCACAGGCAATGCCTTCCTTGAGCATTTGCCTTCCTTCAAACAGCCTCCCTTATCTTTTGAGTCAATGGCTCTCCAAGCTCCCTACATGGAGAAAAAAAGGACATGATTCTGAAGAGAGGGAGGAGTAGCATCTAAATCTACTTATCATTGCACATTGCAGACAATGAACTTTGTTCTCCATGGCTAAATGAAGCTCTACACTTGAGAGAAACCTTCGAGATGAAGGGACCTTACCTTCGAGCTCAGGTGAGGATTTTTATAAACCTTCATGCATTGGCACGCTTTTTCAACTATGATTTTCGTGCTTCTACTTCGGGTGACTATGCACACAGATACATCTGAGCCAGAAACGCTCACGAATATGTAGATTCATTCATCGCTAGAGCCAAACTTTGTTATCCACCTCGGAGCCATACTTTGCGTAAATAGATCGGAAAAAAATCTAGTTTCACTTAGAATTATGCATTTAAGAAGCCCACATGTAGAGTAGACTTCTCTATGAAAATTCCCTTATGATCCTTCTTACAACTTTTACTTAATAGGGGGTGACATTTTATGATATGTAAAATTGAATGAGTGACAATTTTGTATGTTTTTATGATAAAGCGATTTAGTTCTAGTGAAAATAAAAGTGTAACAACCATGTTTCCTAAAGAAATACAATTTTTTAAATCTCTTGAAAAACACGCTCGGATAAACCTGCTCATAGGTTTTTGCTCATAAAATTGATGCACCCTTGTAGGGGATGAGCGGTGTATGGGCTCTTGTGTGCACAAGCCACCCATGTGGCCTAGCCATTAGTCCGTGTTCTTGACTCTGTTTGACATAGAAATAATGTTGCAAAACTACAAATCCGTTCCGGCTTATGGAGCAAAATCTCAAGGACCTTGGCCTCCACGTCCATGGCACGATGTCGTATAATAATTTCAAGAGTGCCACTATTTGTGTTCATCCTATGTTATGTGCACGTTGCTCTATGGAAAACCCAGCTTGTCTTCAGGGCACACTTTACGTGTGTTGCTCTGCAATGGATGCTGCAATTATATAATGGTTTACCTTGACTGGCACCTTTGAGAGATAGGGGCAGACTCCTTTGCTGGCATAGAGATTTTCCACCGAAGAACCATACTTGTTTCTGGTATTCGTAGTAGCCTTCATTCATAGTAGCCTGGAGAATCATATTCGTACGAGATTTTCCCTTCCTGTGATGAATTATAGAGGCTTCATCCCATATATATCACATAAAAACTTAGCTACGTATCCACCTGAGAGCAAACAACTACTACAGCCACTTTGGGACTTGTAAGCAAACCATAAGGATTTTGTACTAGGAATATACATGACTTTCCTCTCTGGCTATACATATCATTACCTCTCTTGCTAGACCCCTAGAAGCTCTGTAGCCACTGAGAACTCTATAGTTGAGCCTGTGTTAAAATACACGATGGTCTTCCAATTCATCTTATAGTCTGTCTCCTTAAGAAGAGCTAATTCTCTAGAGCCCGCCGTATTGGGATTTCATTGAGCCCGAGAAGCCTCGAGACAGAACTGTGATCTTGTTCTAATAGTCTCTTATGATTGATAATTGTGAATCAAGCATATATATTTGTTCTAGAAGGCATAAGCACCGAATGCATCATTCTTGCGTGCGAGTCTATATGCAACTTTCGTAATTACCTAGTAGTCACTGTAACAAGAGAAAAAGATGGAAAAGGTTACAAAGGCCGTAAGCTCTTCCACCTTAGAGAGATCCATGATAATACAGGATATGGCTTCTCTAGTGGATACTTAAATAGAAGAGGTCGTTACGCTTTGACGCCACATCATTCTCACAAGGCTATATCCTTGCAGCACTTACTGACAAGATGGGTTGTTTGAGAATCTCCACACCAAAGGATCGTAGATTTCCAAACAATATAGATTTCTTGGATGGTTCAGTAGCAGAGCACTATATTCCAGAGCCTGCTATTCTTTATAGTTGTCCACGATATTTTGATTACAAATAAGTAGCACAACATGGAAGCTTAAGAGTGTAGTTGCAAAACCTTTATTACTTCTTCATTAGAAGAGTTTACTTTTTATGGGATATGGACTTAAGAGGCCTTTTTGGGATGAAGACTTAGGCATTTTAGAGTCTTTTTGTTGATTCTTCATTTCGTATTAACATGATTTTAGGTCAAGGACCCTATCGAGTACGAAAGATGAATCCCAATGGAGCTGTGCTGCTAGAAACATTAGATGGAGTCCAATTCAACACAACAAGAAACGGGAGTCGACTAAAGCGCTACTACATCAACACGCAAGCCATCCTCGACAAAAATGAAGATTTGGGAAACCAAGTCTTCCTTAGTTAGGATTAGATTGTATCACGAGCACTCATTTGCATATGTACGTCTTCGGACATATAGGCAGCATCAATCGATTTTAACCTAGGGCTTAAAAGTGATGCTTGAGTTCTACCTACCCTATGAAAATCCCAGCAACAAAAAAAGCATATAGTTAGTCCATATCTAGCTCCTAGGTCACGTGCACTCACACGCTTTCGCTTAGACACATAGATGATTGCATGAATAATTGTACCACACACTTTCATTCCACACTCTCAATGCAAGTAGAAAAATAAGATCTCTCACACACATATAGAAAGGTCATACTAGTATGCCAACCAATCTAATGATCAATGGTACACCACATTCACATGGATGCAAGATGCCGCCACTAAAGAGGCTGCATAGAAAGAGCCCACCACCTCAACTAGGAGATCCCCTCTAGAGTTTGCAACCATTCCATCAGATTTGCATTGTAAAATCTAAGGCATGAAGATACGGTGTTGGCAACCTTGAGACAAACTCTACAATGGATTATCTCCAAGTACTGATAATTAGGATTGGACATTCTATGGGAGACTAGCCATCAATATTTTTGTACTTTTTGCAATGTATTGACATGAATGTGATTATAAAAATGTACTTTTTGTACTTTTTGCAATGTATTTTGGTATGATATGGACTATTCTCACTTATGCAGTATTAAGAGGTTGGTTACTAATGGACTACTCTCACTTTGATACTTTATCAGAAGGAACGGTATGGTATGGACTATTCTCAGTTATGCACTATTAAGAGGTTGGTTACTAATGGACTACTCTCACTAGGTGTTTGAAAAGGGTAGAAGCGGATGCTTGCAATTGGTTTACTTTAACATTGGAAACTAGTCTAGTAGTGTAGCAGGATAGATTTTTGATAGGATGAACTCACACTAGTATGTCCATTGTAAGATTTAAAAAATCTTATGACTAATGGATATACTTGGGTTGACTGGTTTTGACAAATTTAAGTTTCAAGCCTTATTGTGGCATGGGGACCATGGGACCAACCCCTTCCCTTGGTTGCTAGGCCTTGATGCTTGGACCAACATCAAGTTATTGAATGCATCCACATTTGCCCATGATATGAAAAGTCTACGAGAAATTGTAGTTCCTCTTCACATATTTGATATTCACAATAAGTCTCCATATAGTAGAGATAATCTAGCTAAAAGCTTGAAGTGTTAATTCTCATAAGAAGATAGTTCTTTTGATACTAAGGATTGATACCCTCAACCAACTGGGTAAACGTCTTGGACTTGATACACTTTACAAAAAATATCCCCGACCTACTGGTCTAATAAGGATTGATACCCTCAACTGATTGGTTAGAGAGGATTGATACTCTTATTTACTTTTCACTTACTCATTAGAGAGGATTGAGACACTAGTATATCCATTTGAGTTTAAGTTTAAGTTTATGACTTAATCTAAGGCAGTATCCTGACCCAATCCATTGTGATCGGCGGACTATTGCCCTCATTTGGATTGTGTATCAGGCCTGCGACGGGAATACGATCGGTGGGAAAAACACACACACACACACACACACCCCCTTTGAGATCATGGTGTCCTCCAACTGATGGTTGGGTGATGATGTGTATGCTTGAACATTGGATGCATTTATATTCAATGGGAGAATTTTGCTTTTCACAATGATCGGGTATCTACCATGAATTTGGATTATTGGCATGCGCTTAAAAAAGAACTCTACATGTTTGATAATGAGAAGATGGTGTCTCTTGGATCTAACGGATATATTTTACCAAGATAGTATTCCAGAGCACCTACTTCGACCCTTGGAAGCTAGGCATCCCCCTAAAGAACTTTAAGCCTAGGGAGAAAAAGAGGAGTTATATTCAATAAGTATCTTTTGGACCACCACTTAAAAGGGTGACACACATTGGACGGACCACTAGGTCCATCCACTTAGTCATGCTTAGAATTAAATGGAGCTCATCAAAGTACTTCTTAGACCTTGATGCTGAAGTAGAAGCCTCATAAATCCCTCGGGAGGGTTGGAACATGTGGGGTAATACATCTTCCCCATGGCTACCTTCTAAGCCCATGTAAGAAATATTCTAGTACATATTCTCACTTGGATCAGAGAGATATGACTAATAAGGGACATTGATATTGGCTTATTACTTGGGCGCATAGCTCAAGAAAGAAATCTTTAGATAATTGGAGAATGGTTGGACCACGGTTCTAAGAAGGATCATAAAATATCATGAAAACTAATATGGAGTTTGAAGGATGGGGAAGACTTATACAAAGCTGCATGTAATTGAAACTGCAAGATGAAGACGTGAGCAAGTACATCTCCACCTTCCCTCGAATAGATTCCCTGAGCTTTTGAGTCAATGGTCTCTGAGCTCCGTGCATGGAGAAAGAGAGGACATGACCTTGAAGAGGGGTGGAGTAGCATCTAGATCTACTTATCATTGCGCATTGGAGACAATGAACTTCGTTCTCCATGGCTGAATGAAACTCTGCAGTTGAGAGAAACCTTCCAGATGAAGGGACCTTACCTTCGAGCTCAAGTGAGGATTTTTATAAACCTTCATGCATTGGCACACTTTTTCAACTATAATTTTTGTGCTTCTACTTTGGGTGACTATGCACACATATACATTTGAGCTAGAAACTCCACCCGACAAGGCTCATGAATATGTAGATACATTCATCTCCAGAGCAAGACTTTGTTATCTACCTCAAAGCTTTGTTATCTACATTCATCTCCAGAGCAAGTCTTTGTTATCTCTAGAGCAAGACTTTGTTATCTACCTCAAAGCTTTGTTATCTACATTCATCTCCAGAGCAAGACTTTGTTATCTCCAGAGCAAGACTGTGTGGGTAAGCCACCTGTGTGGCCTAGCCATTAGTCTATGTTCTTGACTTTGTTTGACATATACAACTAATGTTGCAGAACTACAAATTTGTTCCGGCTTTTTGAGAAAAAGCTTAGAGACCTTGGCCTCCATGTCCATGGTCCAATGTCGTATAATAATTTTGAGAGCACCAGTATTTGGGCTCATCTTATGTTATGTGCATGTTGCTCTGTCGAAAACCCAGCTTGTCTTTAGGGCGCACTTTACTTGTGTTGCTCTGCAATGGATGTTGCAATTATACAATGGTTTAGCTTGACTGGCACCTCTGAGAGATAGGGGCAGACTCCTTTGCTGGCATAGAGATTTTCCACCGAAGAACCATACTTGTTTCTGGTATTCGTAGTAGCCTGCATTCATAGTAGCCCAAAGAATCATATTTGTACAAGATTTTACCTTCCTGTGATGAATTATAGAGGCTTCATCCCATATAGATCACACAAAAACTTAGCTACGTATCCACCTGAGAGCAAACAACTACTACAACCACTTCAGGACTTGTAAGCAGGCCATAAGGATCTCGTACTGGGAATATACATGACTTGCCTCTCTGGCTATACATATCATTACCTCTCTTGCTAGACCCTATAGGGACTGAGAACTCTGTAGTTGAGCCTGTGTTAAAATACATGATGGTCTTCCAATTCATCTTACAGTCTGTCTCCTTGAGAAGAGCTAATTCTCTAGTGCTCGTATTGGGATTTCATTGAGCAGAGCACTATATTCCAGAGTCTGCTATTCTTTATAGTTGTCCACGATATTTTGGTTACAAATAAGTAGCACAACGTGGAAGCTTAAGAATGTAGTTGCAAAACCTTTATTACTTCTTCATAAGAATAGTTTACTTTTTATGGGATATGGACTTAAGAGGCCTTTTTAGGATGAAGATGTAGGCATCTTAGAGTCTCTTTATTTTTGCGATGAAGACTTAGGCATTTTAGAGTCTCTTTATTGATTCTTCATTTCGTATTAACATGAGTTTCTTTGCTAGAAACTATTAATTATATGGGTTCTCATTAGCCTTGACATATATATACGAAAAGGCCTTGGCATATATACATGTATATATATATATTTGTCTCTAATCATGGCATTTATACGTGTGTAAATATATCTATATCTCGTTAGCCTTGGCATAATGTTTATTTATATTTTAACCAAAGAGCTCCCATAAATGTGGAAGTACACATAGCTTCATTATGCATTAGTTTTTTGGGATAAGAGGAGGACCATTGGTATTACTTACATTCAATTACTGTCAACTGACCTGATGGGCTCATTATATGAAGTTTTTTGGGGCAAGTCCCAAGGTCAAGGAGGCATTAAGCCTAAAGTGTGATATTTATGATACAAGGGTTAGTCAAGACATATTTCTATTGGTTTTGAATTCATTATAACATCCCTTAGTGGGATAATCCTTTCTACTCATGAATGGAATGACCCTGGTGATGCAAGAATTGGAGACCCTTTTAAGATTTTATCTTGCAAGTTTATGAGCATGGATTACTATGAAATGGAAATTGGAGAGTTCCATTTCATGATTAATGTCTTTAATCGTCGCTTTACTCAACACTTCACTTGTTATATTCTACCTTTCTGCTTACCACAACTTACTAGAATTCTGACATTTTTTGCCAATGTATGTTTTATAAGAATGCGAATATTTGATGCTAATCTAGATAGAGTGACATTGATAACAACTATGCGCCAGCATTGAAGCCTGGCTTCCACAGCAAAAATGTATTTTTCTAACCTTCATTTTTGTTGTGATGGTGCCAGGTGAGTGGCATACCTCTCCATCAGATTTGCATTGTAAAATCTAAGGCATGAAGATACGGTGTTGGCATCAGCTTATGGATTCTACCCCTTCTTCGTTGCTCATAGATACGTTGCTATCGTTGAGTTAAAGCTATCTCTTTCTTTAGGTTCTGAGAGCTATTATGACCTCACTAATACTTCCTCTAGGTCGTCATCTAGCGAGATCACTTCTTCAGGAACATGAACATAAGCTACACAACCAAATACTTTCAAATGCAAAATATCTAGCTTTTTGCCCACTGTATTTGTCCTCAGGTGTCATATCACGGAGAGCTATAGTGGGGGTTCTGTTCATAATGTACACAATAGTTGCTACTGCTTCATTCTAGAAGTAATCAAGTATCTTTTTCTCATTCAACATAGCCCTTGCAACTTTTGCAATGTGCTTTTCTTTCCTTCTGCTAAGGGGTAGACTTGCATGAGTACTTCCTCTGAATTCCCTGCTCTTCTAAAAAATTATCAACTTCATCTGAGAAACAATCATCCATGTAGGATTTGGTCTCTCTGAAATTCTTGATCCTTTTCTCAACCAAATCGTCTAGTTTATCCGTACAGAAGTTCATAAAATGTGGTTCCAATCATACAAGGGGTAATTCTTGGGTAGTATCAAGTGTTCACAGCTTATGCCAAACATCAATTACTAATTGCAAAGTTCCTTCCATGCTATAATTACTCTTAACAATAGGACCCAATCCTTTTTGGATTTCTTTCCTTAAAGTTTGCATCTTAACAATGGTACAATCCAATGTTACCACATGCCCCCATTTTTCATGCCTAAACTTAGAGAAGGCCTTAGTATTGCAATTGTAGAAATTATCAACACCATCCATACAGGTTGCTTTTGGCTTACATAATATTGAAAATAATGGCTTAGTAAACTTCCAACCAAAAGGAACATGTTTTAAAATTTTACTCCCATTAGTCAACTCCCACAAGTGAAAAAGTTTTGCAATCCATTTCTTAATAGAGAAGAATTCCAGCAATGCGTTGTCAAATAACACATGAATAAACAAGCCTGAGGTTCCTCTAATACTATCCAAAGCAAATATGTTGCATCATTGACAACAATAAAAAATATGGCCGATCTACAGAACGCTAGTTTCTTCATGTGCCGATAGGCAAGCATCTGATGGAGAGGTATGCCACTCACCTGGCACCATCACAACAAAAATGAAGGTTAGAAAAATACATTTTTGGTGTGGAAGCCAGGCTTCAATGCTGGCGCACAGTTGTTATCAATGTCACTCTATCTAGATTAGCATCAAATATTCGCATTCTTATAAAACATACATTGGCAAAAAATGTCAGAAGTCTAGTAAGTTGTGGTAAGCAGAAAGGTATAATATAACAAGTGAAGTGTTGAGTAAAGCGACGATTAAAGATATTAATCATGAAATGGAACTCTCCAATTTCCATTTCACAGTAATCCATGCTCATAAACTTGCAAGATAAAATCTTAAAAGGGTCTCCAATTCTTGCATCGCCAGGGTCATTCCATTCATGAGTAGAAAGGATTATCCCACTAAGGGATGTTATAATGAATTCAAAACCAATAAAAATATGTCTTGACTAACCCCTGTATCATAAATATCACACTTTAGGCTTAATGCCTCCTTGACCTTGGGACTTGCCCCAAAAAACTTCATATAATGAGCCCATCAGGTCAGTTGATAGTAAATTGAATGTAAGTAATACCAATGGTCCTCCTCTTATCCCAAAAAACTAATGCATAATGAAGCTATGTGTACTTCCACATTTATGGGAGCTCTTTGGTTAAAATATAAATAAACATTATGCCAAGGCTAACGAGATATAGATATATTTACACACGTATAAATGCCACGATTAGAGACAAATATATATATACATGTATATATGCCAAGGCCTTTTCATATATATATGTCAAGGCTAATGAGAACCCATATAATTAGTAGTTTCTAGCAAAGAAACTCATGTTAATACGAAATGAAGAATCAATAAAGAGACTCTAAAATGCCTAAGTCTTCATCGCAAAAATAAAGAGACTCTAAGATGCCTACATCTTCATCCTAAAAAGGCCTCTCAAGTCCATATCCCATAAAAAGTAAACTGTTCTTATGAAGAAGTAATAAAGGTTTTGCAACTACACTCTTAAGCTTCTATGTTGTGCTACTTATTTGTAACCAAAATATCGTGGACAACTATAAAGAATAGCAGACTCTGGAATATAGTGCTCTGCTCAATGAAATCCCAATACGGGCACTAGAGAATTAGCTCTTCTCAAGGAGACAGACTGTAAGATGAATTGGAAGACCATCATGTATTTTAACATAGGCTCAACTACAGAGTTCTCAGTCACTATAGAGCTTCTAGGGGTCTAGCAAGAGAGGTAACGATATGTATAGCCAGAGAGGCAAGTCATGTATATTCCCAGTACGAGATCCGTATGGCCTGCTTACAAGTCTCGAAGTGGCTGTAGTAGTTGTTTGCTCTCAGGTGGACACGTAGCCAAGTTTTTGTGTGATCTATATGGGATGAAGCCTCTATAATTCATCACAGGAAGGGAAAATCACACACACATATATATATATACATACATACATACATATATATATATATACATACATACATATATATATATATAGTACTCTTGAAGAAATATATCCTTATAAGAAGCCAAGAAATCGACTTGCAGTACCCTTCTACAAGAGTGAGGCTTGATAGTTGAAGGGAGGAAAGGAAGGTCTACGAAAGGAAAGGGAGCGAAAGTGGGAGAAGAACCAATAGGTTCTAATACCACGTTACAAAACAAGGGAGTGATCAATTGGATACGAAGCTTTCAAGAAATGGGAAAGGAGAAAGATGGAAGACTACACAAGTAAAGCTCCGCGGGCGGGTATCGCCCCTTTTTTTAAATAGCTCTAAGGAGGAGGTCCTTTAAGAGAAGAGAAGATCCTCTATATGTATGTATGTATGTATGTGTTGTTAAGGGCAAAAGCAGCAATAGCAAAGAGGAACTAGGGGGGGAGTCCTTAGATCATTATCATTAATACGTTGTATCTAGTTTATAGTGAGATATGAAAAGACGGAAGTTCTAGGACCAGGCGGAGAACTGAAGAGGCACGGCAACCATCACGGCAACCGTGAAGGAGTTATGTGTGCCGGTTAGATAAAAGAGAAGAGAGCGATCATTCGGGGGGCTCATTGATGAGGATCGGAGCAAGGATCAGTGTGATCAGAAGAGGAACATTGTTGTGTATCAGAGAGTACGGTGTTGTACTGCTCGGAGAAGTGTAATACAGATATTCTATTGCATCTACCTTATTGTTTTATCATGAATGATTCTGTCGATCACTGTTCTACTCTATGAATTTTCATACGCAGTTCTGAAGTTCGATTACGCATGTAAATCTGTCGCAGTAGTGCGTTTCGAGTTAGTCTTCAGAGTAGAGAGGGCTAACACTTTGGCGACCACGGAAGATTTCCATGTTCGTCGCGGTGGATACCCCGGAGAGGTTGGATGCTCCCCATCTGTAATACTCTGATTCCTCGGTGCGTGGACTAGCGCATGAATGACGCTGGGAGTGAGCCAGGGGGAACATCGCGCTCTCCGGAACGGCCTCGGGAGCCTGCAACTCCAGTATCGGCACGTACAACCCGCGAGGAACGGCATGACAGATATGTGGCTCAACGTGATCTTCTCTTCGGCTTCTTCACGGATAGTGAGAGTAGTAGCCGCTCTGACACACCTCCGCTGATCCCAGGAGAGGAAGGTCCAGTCGTTTCCGGTGTTCAGGAGGAAGGCGAATCCTCCGGACGCAGTAGCCCGTTCGATTTAACAAGTACTCCTCCGGAAGACGAAGCGTCACCGTTGCGGAATTCCCCACCACCGAGTCCTAGGAGACGGAGGGGTGGTGTGCCTGCAGGAAGCGAAGCCCCAGGTCCGTCACCAGATCCCGATAGGGGAGGTGGAGGCAGTGGAGGCGGAGGCGGGGGTGGAGTTCCGGCGGTAAGTAGCGCGGCTATTCCACCACTGGTACCCAGGATGACGGTGAAGTACCCCAAGTTTTCGGGACGGGATAAGGAGGATGCGGATGCACATATACTGTCATTTGAGATGGCATGGATGGTGAATACGGCTCCACCAGTGCAGGCGACAGATCTTATGAAGATGGTGACTTTCATCCCGACACTGCAGAAGCAGGCGGCAGTATGGATCGCGCAATATGGAGCTACCCATTTCGCCACGTTTGATCTACTGCGGGATGCCTTTTTGCTCCGGTTTCGGGAGGACAAGACCCGTGTTCATGTCCTGGCCAAACTGGGGAGACTGGAACAGAAGAACCAAGAAGTGGAGGCGTATGCGGCCAGGTTTCGGTCGTTGATCCGCCGCCTCGATGCAGCAACTACCCCGGCAGTCCCCATCCAAAATGCTTACTTCATGGAGGGGCTGATTAAAGGATTGAAAAGGTCCCTGGCATCGTTGGATCTGGAAGCTCTTTCATTGGAAGAAGTCGTCCAAGCAGCGGTGAGGGCGGAACAAGTTCTGTTTACTTCCAAGGGAAGGAAAGGAAAAGTGAAGTATGAGGAGGCTGAGGGAGACTCCGATACCGATAATGAGGAGGAGTCGGATCAGTCGGATGAGGAGGAGGACAAACGTTCCATGAGGCGGAAGGCTGGAAAAGCGGCAGGGAAGTTATTTCTGGAAGGATCTACTGCCGGAGCCAAAAGCCGGGATAGTGGAATAGGGTCCTCTTCAAAAGTTCGCAAGGATACTTGGTGTAATCGGTGCCGGAATGCAGGACACTTAGCAGAGGAATGCGGTTTGAATGAGCGGTGGTGTGCGATTTGCCAAACAGCGACGCATACCACGGAGATCTGCCGCTATAACGCACGAATAGCCCCGACACCAGCGGTGGCGGCGGTAGTTGCGGCACCAGCCGCAGCACCAGCCGCGGTACCAGCCGCACCGACGAAAAGACCTTGGCGGTCGAGAACGGCTGGAACAGGTGCAGATGAACCAGCAGGGGAACGGACGTTCCTATGTTTTTATTGCAATCAACCCGGACATCGAAAGGTAGATTGCGAATTATTTAAGCGCCACAAGGCGGAAAAGGAAGCAACCCGGGGATCCGGAGAAGGCAAGTCCGCACCAGCAGTGAATGCGGTTCTGATTATCGAATGCGATGATGCCAGTCAGCAACAGGATAGCAAGGAGCCTAGTCCGAAGTCCGAAGAAGTACCGGAAGTACCGGCAGGTGTCCCTGTTGAAGGAAAAGTGGGAGGAAGTGCGAGCGGAGATGTGCTCGTGGTCACACGATCCCAGGAAAAGGTGCGGGAATACAAGGCCCAGCAAGAGAAGGGGAGACCTACGGCGTTGGACTGGCAGGCACAACAAAAGGTGCGGTCGACGGTCGGTGAATGGGTCCAGAAAACCCCAACGGTGTTACCTAGGCCAAGCGCGGAAAAGGCAGTCTCGGTGATGGAGAATGGTGCGAAGGTGGCAAGGCGCCTGCAAGGAGAGCAGCCAGAAGCGACTTGTCTACCTACCAGTCAGAAGGACAGCCTGATGACCGGCGAGGAGGGTGTTGAACCATATGATTTATGGCAGGATTTGCGGAAACAGCAAATACACATGACAATGGAGCAATTGTTAGCATTGGTACCCAATTTCCGGAGTTCTCTCATCAAACAATTGACGGAACCAGTCAGGGCGATGGAGTCGGAGATGGAAGCGGTAACAATGGAAGTGTCGTCAGACGAATCTGCAAAGCCTGCAGCGGAAGTACAGCCTCCTGTTTTTGACGAAGCGGTCCCGGTAATTTCCGTAACACTGGAGAACAGCCGTGTGGGAGGGGTGTTGCTGGACGGAGGGTCTGGGGTCAACATCCTGTCCGAACAAATGCTGGTGCCATTGGGTATCACAAAATGGGAATCAGCACCCTTCGCCGTTCGGATGGCAGACCAACGGAGAGTGCAGCCGTTAGGATTGCTCCGTGGATTGAAAATGGAGGTTTGCGGCGTGAAGTTCGAAATCGCTGCGGTGATTCTCCGGATGGAGGATATTAGCGGGTCATACCCGTTATTGCTCGGAAGACCGTGGTTGCGGCAGGCCCGTGTGAAACAAGACTGGCAATCAGACCGCATCACCATTCGGAAAGGAAAAAAGAAGCTGAAGCTCTCGGTACATACCAAACAAGGGCTGAGGACACCATTCCGACCGACGATGGCGGAAGGTATCCATATGATGGACGGAATGGGGGTCGAAGAGGAGGATGATTACTTCAGTAGGAATACGGAGCTGGTAAGCTTGTTCGAGGTCGATGTGGTTGCCGTTTTAAAGCAATATCAGCATCAGATTCCCTCGGCTACGCAGGAGTCATCCAGTTCCACGAAAGAACCAGTCGAAGGGAGTCTACCGGAAGGCACAGGAGACATGCCGGACGAAGCAGGAGTGGCGGAGGCGGAAAGAGTTTTCGAGCAGGAACTCCGTCGCTCGCGGAGGGTCAAAGAAGATGAGCTGCTGGATCTTAACCTCGGGACGGAGGAGGAGCCAAAGAACGTCCGTGTCAGTGCGAAGCTCGATAAAGGATTTCGGGGAAAATTGGAGACATTGCTGCAATCCTTCAAAGACGTGTTCGCCTGGGACTACACAGATTTGCTCGGCATCGATCCCAAATTCTATCAGCACAGGATCAATCTGCAGAAGGATGCGATACCGGTTCGGCAACAACGGTATAGAATGAACCCGAACTATGCCCAGAGGGTGAAGGAGGAGCTGGACAGGCTGCTAAAGGTCGGGTTTATCTATCCGGTTGACCGTGCAACGTGGCTTTCGCCAATAGTGATTGTTCCGAAAAAAAATTTGAAGTTGCGGGTCTGTGTTGACTACAGAAAGCTTAACGCGGCGACAATCATGGATCCGTTTCCCTTGCCGTTTAATGATACTATGCTGGATACAGTGGCAGGTCACGAGATGTATTCTTTTCTGGATGGCTTCAGTGGGTATAACCAGGTGCAGATGGCACCAGAAGATCGAGAGAAAACAGCCTTCATCACGGAGTGGGGAGCATTTGCTTTCCTGGTGATGGCATTTGGGCTAAAGAATGCTCCGGCAACATTTCAACGCATGGTCCAAGAAATATTTGATGATTATTTACTAATCTTTATGCAGGTATTTCTGGACGATTTCAGTGTTTTCGGGAGTCGCGAGCAGCACCTTGAGCATCTGAAGAAATGCTTAACCCGGTGTAGGGAGGCACGGTTGTGTCTGAACCCTATGAAATGTGCATTCGCCGTGGGCAGCGGTATGCTGCTGGGTTGCATTGTCTCGGCGGAAGGCATTGCGGTAGATCCGGCGAAGGTCGAAGCGATTCGGCAGGCAAAGGTTCCTGGCAACGGTAAGCAGCTCGGGAGATTCCTAGGGCAGGTTAAATGGCACAGCCGAATGCTGCGGTATCTGGCGGATGTGGCGACACCACTGTATGACCAACTCAACAAAGTACCGGTAGTCTGGTCTCCTGCTTGTGACTTAGCTTTTCGACGGCTCAAACTGATGTTGGCGACAGCACCGGTGGTTCAGCCGCCAGATTGGACGAAGATGTTTCATGTCTTCGTGGATGCCTCGGACGTGGCTATTGGCAGTGTCCTCATGCAGGAAGCGACAAGCAAGTGGTTCCGACCGGTGTATTATGCAAGTCGCAGGTTGTCAAAAGCCGAACGGAATTACTCTACGACGGAGCGGGAAGCATTGGGGATGATTTATTCCGTAACAAAGTTTCGTCACTACCTGTTGGGGAATCGGTTCACGTTTCATGTGGATCATTCCGCCTTGTTGTATTTGGTACACAAGCCCGAGCTCACTGGAAAGTTGGCCCGGTGGATGCTGCTTTTACAGGAGTTCGACTTCACGGTGGTCCATCGACCAGGAAGTACACATGCCGTAGCGGATTACCTTTCGCGGTTGGAATCTGGCGAAGACCCGATGGGTGTGGAAGACGATTTTCCGGATGCCCAGCTGTTCGAACTGGAGGCGGTGGTACCGGCAGCTCCAAAGACGTGGTACGACGACATGTTTCACTTTGTCGACACGGGCCAGATGCGCGACGGAATGTCGCGAGACCAGCGGAAACGGCTCGCGCTCAAGAGCAGAGACTTCCGGATCATTGCTGACCAATTGTATAAGCAGGGGCTAGATGGTGTGTTGCGACGGTGTGTGTACCCACATGAGCAGGAGGTCATCCTGGAAGAGGCTCACCAAGGAATCAGCGGTGGACACTTCGCAGGAGAAGTAACCGGACGGAAGGTACTCCAAGGAGGTCTGTGGTGGCCAACATTAATGGGGGATGCGCATAGGTTCGTCAAAAGATGCGATGTGTGCCAGAGGTTGGGCCAGCCATCAGGTCGGGACCGGATGCCGCATAATCCCATACTGGCCCTCGAACCGTTCATGAAGTGGGGGCTGGACTTTGTAGGTCCGTTTTCACCGCCGGCGAGGAGGACAGGTAATCGGTATATCCTGGTGGCGACGGATTACTGTACCAAATGGGTGGAGGCCCGAGCACTGAAGGATAATTCGGCAAAGGCTGTGGCCAGATTCCTTTATGAAGCCATTATGACACGGTACGGATGTCTGGTTGAGCTCGTCACGGATCAAGGTGGGCATTTCATTAATGCGGTGTTACGGGAACTGGTTACCCGGCACCTAATCATTCATAAGAAGTCCACAGTGTATTACCCTCAGGCAAACGGACAGGCGGAGTCCTCGAATAAGGTGTTGCTAGTCATTCTGAAAAAGCTGGTCAATGAAAATCGGACAGATTGGGATGAAAAACTTTACTCCGCATTATGGGCGTTTCGGACTTCCTATAAGGTTGCGACGGGGTTCACGCCATTCAAGTTGGTTTACGGAGTTGAAGCAGTGGTCCCCATGGAATTCCTAGTACCGAGTCTGCGGATTGCAGCGGCAGAGAAATTGGGCTGGGACGAGTCCGTAGACCGGAGGATTGAACAGCTGGATCGGCTGGGTGAGGAGCGGTTCAACAGTGCGTATCTTGCACAGGTAGTCCAGGACAGACGGAAGGTCTGGGTGGACCGTCATTCAAAGAAGAAGACCTTCAAACGGAGAGATGCCGTGATATTGTTTAACACTCGGATGGGTCCGCATCCGGGTAAGCTGAAGTTACGGTGGGGAGGTCCGTATTGGGTGGTGGAGCGTTATGGTGATGGCACGTTCCAATTAGGAACAGTACAGGGGGAGCTGTTGCAGAAGCCGGTAAATGGATTTCGTCTCCGACCATATACAGGGCCCATGCCACCTTACCCATTTCCGGAGATACCACCTGAGATGATCATTTCCAATTCATTTATAGCCATTTCGGTGGAGAAACCGATGATGGGGGCTATTAGTACGCACGTATGGTATCACTCACTTTATTCCGAGAAATGGTGGGAGCAAAGCTTCGTGTCGCGGAGCGAGGACGCCGCCATGCAATCTACTGAATCTTCGAAGTGGGGCTTTTATCAGGATGATGGGACACTTGATCGTTGCATGCAAACAAGGAGTTCACCAGGGCATCCAAAAGGCAATTTGGAAGCAAAAGGGGGCTTATTTCCAACTCTTTGTTTTCCAGAACTCTTCTCCCTCGCATCCCAGCTTCTCGCCGCTATGGTGGTCTTCCATCTGATCAATTCGTTACCTGTTGGGGATGAGGCTGTGCAGTCTTGGCTGACACGAACTCGTCTGGTGGAGTTCGCGGGTTTGCCATGGGCTACGACACCAGTTCATCCATTGGCGCAAGATATCTTGGCGCAGCTTGCACGCGGGCGCAAGGTCGTGGTGTATGGAAAGACTTTCACCTTGTGCAAGGAGCTGGTAGCGGCCCGGTTGCACTTGCCGGTGGATGGTCCATGCAAAGTCACGAAGCTTACCAGCAGTGCCATGGAGGCAGCTCTCGTCACAGGTTGCAAGGGGGAGTACAACATGAAGAAGCTGGATGCTTCGAAGAAGACATGCTACAAGTTTATTGCGGAGGCACTCTGGCAGAAGGTGAAAGCAGAGCTACTGGGACAGGCCCAGTTTACCTATTTCCAGAGGGCGGAGCAAGGGAAACCGGTTCCCTGGGCGAAGCTGATGGCGGACAGAATTCTGGAGGTGGCCAAGAAGCTCTTGAAGCCCACGGCAACATCCCGGATGGGGCAAGTCTTATTTCTTTTTTTCGGACCAGATGCGGAACCGGTAGTCCCAGGGTCGTATGTGGAGGTGGAGGAGTCCACAGACGATGCTTCGGACAAGGAGTCCAAGGAGGTGGAACCAGCACGATCAACAACGGAGGGAGCTCTGACGCCAAGGAACCAGGTGACTCCGGTAGTACCTGCGGTGGAGGTTACGGCGGTAGTACCTGCGGTGGTGGTTCCGGCAGAAGTTCCACAGGGCAGCCAGAGGAGTAGGCCAGCGGTCTCAGCAACATCGAGCCGCATGGCCAGTTTATTGAAAAGAAAGTTGGCTCTTGTGCCGGAAGGAGCAATGTTGAAGAAAACCCGCCCGGAAGCAGAGGCCTTGCAAGGGGAAAGCTCAGTCCACACTCGGAAGGACAGTTCGGGGAGACAGGCATGTCAGGAGGAAACCCGTGTAGTCCCAAGGGGGAGTGGTGAGCTGCAGCTATCTCCGCCGGTGGAGACATATGATCTGGTCACGGCACGACGGTTGGCGGAGCGCTTGCTCCAATGTTTTCAGAAGGGGCAGCTGGAGGAGAATGAGGCGAAGTTGCGCCAGGAAAATGCCCGGCTGTTCGAACGCAATCAATAGCTGCAGGAGCAGTTGTTACAATTCCAACAGATGGATGCACGGCGACAGCAGGATATGGAGGAAGCAAGGACGGCGATTGTCGCCCAAACTCAAGAACACCTGCGGCTGACGGAACAATTGACGGAGAAGGCTACAACTGCGACCGCCAGGATGCAGTTGTTGGAAGCGGAAGTGATGGGGTACCGGCAACCCTCTAGCTCTACACGCATGCTGGACGAGGCACTTTTGTTGGATTTATCGGAAGCCTTCGTCGCAGAGATGCAGGGTATTTTTCTTGATCATCAACGTCAATTGCGAGTAGAGCTGGAGCGGGCTTGCAGGCCTCTCGATCGACGGTTGGCCCGGAGGGATGAGGATGATCCGGCGGGAGGGGGCGCAGGAACAGCATTTTTACCACCAGTACCGGTGACGGAAACTACGGCACAACTGGAGGGTGGAAGTTCTACATCGGCAAATACTCTCGGGAAGCAGACAGCGGCGGGACCGGTGGATTCTTCCGCAGGCTATGTCAAACGGATCGCCGAACTGGAAGAAGCCCTCCGAAGAGCGAAGGCCAGAGGAAAAAGACCCGAGATCGCACAGGTTCCCGCAATGAAGCCACGACCCCAAGCGGACGCAGCAGCCGCTTTTGTGGCAGCTTTTCCGGAGCCAGCGGACGGGGAATCCTTTGACGCAAGGCAATTTTTGCAGCTGCAAGAACACGTCGCGGTGGTGCAACAGCAGTGTGACGATGCCAGATCTCAGCTGTTGGCACTCAAGCTCGCCCGGAAAGAAGAGCACCATCAACATGAAGTTGAGGTGAAGAGCCTCATGGCAGATTTGCTGAAGATCAGAGCTACTACGGCAGAACAATCAACAGGTGCCCAAACCAAGGAATTGGGGCGGGTAATGAAACGAATGGATGGTGTGGCGAAGAAAGCAGATCGCAGTATGCGGGTAACCGATCTCGAACTCGCTCTATCTGCGAAGACCCGACTGCATGAAGAGGAGCTACAACAGCTGCGGAGAACGAGTCATGTTGAGAGAGCAGCTATGTTGGTCGACCTGCGGACAGCATGCCGCTATATTCATCGGATGGCGGCAGTAGCTCAGCAGGCGGGGGCGGCGGCACCACCTTTCTATGGACAGCTCCAAATTTTTGTGGATGCCCATGCTCTCAACCCGCAGCAGCTACCTTTACTTCGACCGGCGTAAGCGGCTCCGGCAGTACAAGTACTGGCGCCGGCGGCTCCAGTAGTTCCGGCGGCAGCAGCGGCGGCGGCGGACGATGACGGTGGCGACATCGAGGATGAACCGTAGCGGAGAACCGGTGGGTTCGGATGCGGATCCGGAATCCGATTCACCGGGAGTGCCAAGTGTTAAG
>NC_141598.1:49445324-49580324 GCF_047967505.1 Dipteris shenzhenensis | reverse complement strand
TCTAAAGAATGAGAAAACATGTCATAGGGGATGAGCAAAAGATGCTCCAAAAGTGTAAGGGCCTAGTGAGCTAAACGAGTCGTTACCTTGGAGGGATTTCCCATGCAACTGAAGACTTGGTAATAGCATGTGAAGAATCTTTTTCCCTTATAGATGATAAGATAGTCTTCAACAATCCCAAGGTGAGGTTTGTGGACCATGTCAAAATCTTGCAAAGCCAGGGCTTTTGTTACAATGTTAGACAGTCGCAAGTAGAGATCTAACATTTGTAACAAAGAGGTCATGGTATTTGGCAGAAGGATGCATAGACGTTTGTTGGGTGATGAGAAGGACCTCATATGCAGGTGTGAGGGACCAGGTGCTAAGAGTGTTGCTACCATCCTATGAGGTGTTACCCATTGATGTTTCGACAGTTGACTTGAGCACTTATCTCATGCACTAGATCTACCATCATCATTGCTAGTGTCAGAGTCGGTCATACCATCCTCGATGTCAATGGCTGCTGCATGAGCAGCACTAAACGTTTCATAGCTTCTAATCTTTTTCATATCCTTATGGAATTTTTTCCTTAGTCCTGCAATGAACGAGGCCGTGAGGTACTTTGCATCGGGACAACCCTCTGTATCGCTAGGTCTAAGCCATCTGGGTCGATGCAGTGATACGAAGCTGTGAGAAACGATATATGGCCTCAGCTATTCAGTCTCAACCCTAATAGCGATCAGGAGATATCCGGACCCATCCTACGTCTGGCTGTACTAAGCACGAAGCTCCTGCTCTTTGACCTCTTGCGCCAAGTGTATTTGTACCATATGCATATATCTAGACGAATCCAGGAACATGCGCAAAATCGTCCTCTGAAAATAAGACTAGCTAATATGACAAAAATCGAGGATAGTACATACATGTATTACCCATCCTTGTTCTAGCTCCTAGTGTCCCTCCTAAGTAATTGACTGCCATCACATTATTAAAAGCAAGCCTCTGCAGTTAGATACAATGGATCAGTTGGAGTCGTCTGAGGGATCTTCATATAGAGGGGCAGAAGCAAATGTGTCTTTTAAATCTAATTATCAAACTAAGTGTAAAATCCTTTTGTAACCTTTTAAAATAGTGATCTTTATGAGTTATTCAATATGACCACCATATGGGAAGAGTCACACATAGATGATAGCATTTAATATCTAGTTTGGCATTGTTTGTTACCAAGACAACTAGTAAATAACTAATCTAGAAAGAGTACAATTTAACGACCATGTTACATAATTGTTGATCAACATTTTTGACTTAGATGGGGATTTATTTGAAGGGGGGTAGACTTGGTGATGTATCATATCACCACAACACACATTTTACGGGTTTATGATTGATGAATAAAACATTTCATACGACAAGCACTTGTGTATGGTACAAGAAATATTATTTTTGGCACCAAAACTAAATGCCTCCATCAGTAAAAAAAAAACAAAGATATTCTTCCAGAGTTATACTCCCCTCCTATGTAAGACCGTGGTTTTTTTTTTTTTTTGGCGTTCTTGTGTGAACTTTAAAGCAGCCCTCCGGAGTGTAAATGACAAGAAAGTTTATTGTGCTTGGTTCTCTATAGCGATCGGGAGATATCCGGGCCCATCCTAGCCTGTGAAAAATTGGTCTTGTCCTTAGGAAGCCTCACATGCAATTGATATTTTGTACTGTTTTCAAAGCATCTAATAAGATGTCTATTTCTTGGAGGGGAAGGGCAAAGTCACAGCACACCGCGAAGGAGATCTCATTTCTCTTCACCAAGTATGCGATACTCCTACAAGTGCATGCATACTAGAGATGCTCTTATTCACTCTCATCCTGGAGGTTAAAAATGCATTCCTCGCAATTCTCCAACTAATTAGGTTTTCTCAAAGTTGCCTTTGAGTTAATGCACTGTGAGTTTGTCTTTCGCATCTTTACTGAGTCTATGTGTGGCTGTACTAAGCACGACGCTCTTTGACCTCCTGTGCCAAGTGTATCTGTACCATATGCATATATCTAGAAGAATCCAGGAACATGCCCAAACTCATCCTCTGATAATAAAACACATATCTCATGACAGACGCTCAACAAGGTTGAAAACCATAAACGCTGAGCAGGGACTAGCTATTATGACAAAATTCGAGGATAGTACATACATGTATCACCCATCCTTGTTCTAGTTCCTAGTGTCCCTCCTAAGTGCTTGACTGCCATCACGTTATTAAAAGCAAGCCTTTGAAGTTAGGTACAATGGATTTGTTGGATTCGTCTGAGGCATCTTCATAGGGAGGCGTGGGAGCAAATGTATCTCGAGGCAAAGGCCTCTGAAAGGCATTGACAAATGGTTGACACCTGGCCTGGTGGTTAGGCCTCTGTTTGGCAGCAAACTCATTAGCAATAGAGGTAGGATATTTGAGCCCATAGACACACACGAGAGCTTCCCGCCAACAGGCTTCCCGAGAATGGAAGACTCTGCTTTGAATTTTGGGGAACATCTGCCATAAAATAAAGCTCACGTATGTTAGGGTCTACCGGTGCCTGCCCAACTGGTTGGCTGATCTCTTCATTGTGTACTTTTTCAATCCTTAGTGGCTTGCTCTGGGCATTGTATGTTTCCCAGGTAATGAGAGATTGGAGGGTGAAAGCCTTCCTGGAAGGCAGAGACGGAAGACTAGGTGCTTCTTCAAAGCTCAATTGCCAGGTTGTTGGAAGGTGGACTTGGTGAGCGTTTTGAAGCCTTGGCTGTGGACAACACGGGTAAATCTATAGGTGAAAGGCTATGCTGTCATCGGAAGATTACCTAGATGAGATATACCTTTGTAAGACTAGACTATGTCCAATCATACAAATTTAGGTTTTTTGTTGAGCTCATGGTCCAGGTTTTTTGAGATACACCTGGGCTGGGAGATGTGCGTGGATCACCCACAGGGATCTCATTGCTTAAGTGAGTTAGTTGGCTGTAGATCCTGCCAGAGTGAAGATAGCTCGAAACAGACCTGCTTGGAAGACTTAGATTACGAGGGGGATAGCTGGATGATAGTTGTACCAAGATTGCTCAACATAACTCGTGGGTTTGTGACTGAAGATGGTATAGCCATGGACGTGTGGTACTGCCAGGATTGTACCTATATACTAGGGTGGTTCACTTGCATGGGACCAGAGCAAGAGGTGCGGGTTGAAAGACCAATAAACAAGGACAGCTCCAACTTGTTCCAGAGGGCTTCTCCATGGGAGCCGATGGAGCATCTACATCGACAAGTGGGGATTGGCTCACGGTGTGTCACCTCCCCACTGCCCTCTAACCTCACTGTCTTGAAGCGATCGATAATGGTCAAGCTGAAGGCAACTACAGGAGGAGTTCCAGACGTAGTGTAGACAAAAAATGGGGATTCGACGAAAAGGCAAATTTCAGAACATGAAGGCGCTTCCAGGTGAATGCAGAGCGGATCCAATGAGAACAGAAATTTTAGAACATAGAGCCTGGAATCCAATTTATGCTTGTCGATTCTCCGTTGCTGCAAGCGTTCAACTGCAGCGGCCAAACCTGGGCTATCCCGTACGCGGATACAAAACTAAAGATATGATAATCGCACGGTGGCATTGGCACCTATGCTTTTCTTACTCTTACCTGCACCTTCAGCCCTAAAAATCCATAGAGCATGGACAATAAGATATATTGTAGCATTGGCTACAGGGGAATGGAACCCGCCATCCGCCATCCTTTGGACGCTTCCAATTTGCTGATCACCTGCTGCTGGAGGATCCAATAGCGGATCGTTATATGCTCCTGCCAATGTATTTAATTTCCAGTTCCATACGCATAACAGAAGAATGACAACGATCACCTGCGTTGGAACCATAGATGCAAAACTTCAGCGTCGACCCTCACGAGTCACGATGCCCTTGTCCTTCCGTTGGGATTGAATTGGGCTCCTCCCCCGCCGGGGGGAAGAGGGAGGAGGGGTGCGCCAGGCCTCTGAAGCAGTGCAAGACAGAGGCGACGCTCGCGGTCCCGGGCAGCAAGCTGCCGGATGGGGCCGCCCCCTGAAAGAAATAAGGTTAATATCATGTGACCCGATGGGTCACGTATCAGATATAAAACTGATAAGAACAGATACTACACTTGATCTTAGCCCAAAGGCCGAGAAAGGTATGATTTCCGTGTTGCTGCAGGTTGCCTTAAGAAGGCCTCCCCTCACCCTCTTTTGCAGTCTTGCCTATGGGATTGGATCTCTCATCGCCAAGTGTCCTTTGCTTATTCGATAGCTCCTTCCTTTAATTATTGCTTAGCTTAGACGCCTTCCCTACATGTTTAGCCCCTCCAATTATCATTGTCTATTTATGTTCACCACAGGAATGGCGAAGAGACGCCTTTCCCTATGATGGCCGGGAGTGAGATTCGATGAGCAAGACCGAGGCCTCCTTAGCCTGGCGTAGCGATGCGGAGCAGGGCGGTTCTGAAAATTCGAGAAGACACGTGGAGGTTATACATTTCATCCCTCTAGCCCCCAGGGCTAATCCATTGGAACTACCACTCTTTTTATGTGCTTTTTGCATGCACTGTTCAATATCATCCCACAGTTCACGATGTTCACCATCTATCACTAAAGCTTGAAGTCGCTACTTAGATCTACCAGCAGCATGGTATCCCTTGCTACCATGGTGGACAAAGTCCTTAAATGTAAAGCGGAGATATCTATGGTCCTCATGTGGGGGTCCACTCAAGGGCAACTTTGATGTGTCGTGCTCCCTACGTCCCGCAGCATTGTATCCCTTGTTTTCTCTTGCTTCGGCCACCATGGTGGGCAAAGTCTGTGATCGTCCTCTATTGGACTTTGATGGGCCCTCTTTGTCTTGCCTGTGCAATCAAACGAGCCGGTTTCCATTTCACCAGACCTCGAATAGGAAAGTCACCATGGGTTCGAGTAGCCCAAATCTTCTCTTGAATGAACAAGTGCCCCTTTCTCTCAACCTCCTGCATGTTACATGCATCTCACGAGTGGGATGATGCGCTCTACTTATCCTATCTCAATACCTAGCCAATCACGAGCCTCAAGGCATATCTGAGTATAGCTAAGGTGGACCATTCAAACCCTCCCCCAAGGTCTGTGGACGCTGTGATAGTTGAGATATCAGGGACCATATCAAATTGTGGAGGACCTTGAATAGGGAACATTCTGGATTGTGGACTTGCATGGAAACGTATTCTCACCACTGGTGAATGGATTCTGCATGAAATCTTTTATAGGTTTATGAGAGCTGAATAACCCAATCAGAGGATCCGGAGTAGGAAGTTATTGCCGAGATGGCATCTAGATATAATACGGTGTTGCAGCTACTCGTATTTAGTTGATTGATATATTACACATGTGGGTCGTCACTTCTAAGAAATGGTTTAAACTGAAGATGTTTGATTCTAGGATTCATTTCAAAAATGTCCTTATCCTTGAGCTCATCAGAATGCTGCAGTGTGCGAGAAGTCATTTCAATCAGTTCAAAACTCAGCATATGATGTCTGTACTATGCATAATAAGACTGTTGGTAAGTCACACAGCATCAGCCAACATAGCTAGGCAACCTCAGGAGCACAAGAGGATATTGATTCAAAGACACTTTTAGACAAAACGGGCAAGTGCATAACTGTTTCCTTCAAGCATTCCCCTCCTCTCCATTTGAACATCAAAAGCTCAAAGAACTGGAACAGGATGATGCAAAGTTGGATCTCAAATGAGCAAAGTGAGTAAGTCAATATGATGTCCTCGATCATCTCTGTTTATTGACTTTAAATTTTATCTGAATCACTTCGAGCCAGAAAACCAAATATGGTTATGGAAAATAGATCTAGAGGGATATCACCATTACCCCTAGTGGAAGTAATAAATAGATCTAGAGGGATATCACCATTACCCCTAGTGGAAGTAATAAATAGACCTAGAGGGATATCACCATTACCCCTAGTGGAAGTGAAAATAGATCTAGAGGGATATCACCATTACCCCTAGTGGAAGTAATAAATAAATTTGCAGAGGAAAATGAGCAGTTTGCAAAGTTATAGGAATTGGGGGGTTACTTAACCCCAAGGATCCAGCTCACAGAGGAAGTTGTTTCTAAAGTATTTTAGTTGCCTTTGCACTTGGATGCTATTACAAACAAGGGAGTGCTCAATTGGAGATGAAGCTCACAAGACATGGGAAAGGAGAAAGATGGAAGACCACACAAGTAAATTCAACACACCACATCGTATTGTCTATCAGCCTCATGAAGAAAGAGGCTAAGGTGATCCACACAATACAAGGGAATTTGTGTTGGCTTATACAAGACATGGAAATCAATGACTTGATGCTTGAGATGAATGTTGCACCATACAATCTATCCAATGCAATGCCTTTCCATGTAGGAGATAGAGCAAGAATGATATGTAATGCATCAACAAACACATTCAAGGACAATAAAATTGCAATCTACATGATGCAACATTCTTCTACATTTTATCTCGTTTAGGAGAGCAGGGTGGGAGGAGTCTTCATTCCCTCTAGCGCTAGTTGGAATGAACTCTCGTGCCCCTATGTCAACTTGTGTACTTGTCTCCTTATTTAAGATATTTTTTATGCAAGTTCCATTGAGTATGAGAGGCTTGAGAGAGTTAGTATGCAAGATGACTTGGTTGAGGATGTACTCAACATGCATATGTGCAAGTTAGTAATTAGACAATACTCCAACAAAGATATAGAACCAACAAATATATTTTCATCCAAAATGACATCATACGAAAGGGTCTAGAGTCCCACTAAATAGTGGTCGTTGTCCACCAAAAGGTGTTGTCTTTTGTAAAAGCACTGCCCCAACAACAACATCACTGGCATCTGTTTCAACCACAAATGGTTCATTGGGATCTACTACCTTTAAGACAAGAGCAAAGACTATAGCCACTTTTAATTTCTCAAAGCTATTCTTTTGAGGTTCATCCCATACCAAGGTACTTCCCTTCCACTTAAGCTGGTCCATCACCTACATATGACCTCAAGACACTATTCATAAGTGTCATACAAGTTGTTGGAGCATTAGTTAAACCAATAGGCATTACTTTCAAAGCCGATAATGCCCATACCTAGTACAAAATGATGTCTTAGGGACATCCTCTTCTCTAATTTGCACTTGGTTATATCTTGACCTTAAGTCAATTTTGCTATAATATATTCCCCCTTGCAATTGATCAAAGAGCTCATCAATGCAAGGCATAGGAAACTAATTTTTTATTGTGATTTTATTTAAGTCTCGATAATCTATGCATAAAACCATAATGCCATCTTTTTTCTTTACCAATTTGAGCTGATGATCGTGGTGAGTTACTAGGTTGAATCTGGCCCTCTCTAAGATATTCAATTAACTTTGTTTTGATGTCGCATTCTTCTTTTTGACTAAGTCTATAAGGTGAATTACAAATAGGGGTAGACCTAGGATGTATGTCTATTTTGTGACCTACATCTCTCTCAGGAGGTAAACCATTAGGCAAATCACACGAAAAAACATATTTAAATTTAGCCATTAAATCATTAAATGAAGATTCATAATTTTTAGATACATTAAGAGAAAATTGATTCTTTTTAGACGTAGCAGAAATAAATTACCCAAAAAAGTAAGGTCACAGAGATATACCTAACATTGTTGCTATTCTAGAAGTGGTTCCAATTTCATCGCACAAATAAAGGGAGAGTTGGGTACATCATGGCATAAAGTAGCAATATTCATGCAGTCATACCCCACATCAAAATGGACTTGCAGAAAGGAAAAATAGGCATATTGGAGAGGTATCTCATGCCATGATCAACGAAAAAGACCCGCCAGATTTTTATTGGGCTGAAACAGTTGCTACAGCAGTCTACATAATGAATAGGACTCCCACTGCATCAATACATGGCATGACGCTAGAGGAGAGGTATAATGGTAGGAAACCAAATATTTCTCAAGTGCATCTTTATTGGTTATTCTCTGCAACAGAAAGGGTATAGATGCTATAATCCTTCTACTCGTAAGTTTACAATGAGCAGAGATGTTTTTGATGAGATGAGCAGCTAGCATGAACCAGTAAATGTGGTTGATGATGTAGATGCACAAAATGGTAATGTTGCACAAAATTCACAGCAGCAATCACAAAATATTAGTGGACCCGTAGTGTCCTCTAGCAGTGGTTCACATACTTCGCCATGGACAGGCAGATTGAGATCAGGAGAATCTCCTCAAAGCAATGCAGATAGTGGTATGCAGGTATCACGAAAAGGAAAAGAGAAAGTAGATCAGCCCATGGTTCATGTGAATGCAGGTCACTCTTATGTGGATGGTGAATCCAGTGGCTCAGAACATAGCATTGATGATGAATTGGGTATTCCTTTTGTTGTTACACCTGGAGTAAGGAAGACTAGGGATGTTTTAAGAGCACCTGGTAGTGAGCCTATTTTGTGCAGGTCTACCAGAGTCATCCTGTGGATAGCCATGGGAAAAGAAAAATGGGAGAAAGCCATGGATGAAGAAATGGATGCCTTGGAAAGAAATGCTACATGGGAATTGGTGCCTTTGCCTAAAGACAAGAATGCAATTGGCTGCAAGTGGGTCTATAAGGTGAAGCACAATGCAGATGGTTCTGTGAGCAAATACAAGGCAAGATTAGTTGTCAAGGGGTATGCACAGACATATGGCATTGATTATGAAGAAACATTCAGTCCGGTTGCAAGGATGGCAACTGTAAGAGCAGTCATTGCTATGGCTGCATCGAAGGGATGGTCTTTACATCAGATGGATGTAAAGAATGCCTTCTTGCATGGTGATTTGCAAGAAGAGGTCTATATGGAGCAGCCACCAGGTTATGTGTATGTTGTTCATCCTGACTTTGTTTGCAGGTTGAAGAAAGCCTTGTATGGCTTGAAGCAAGCACCCAGAGCATCGTCTGACAAGATAGGATAGTATCTTGTCACTATTGGCTTTCATATTTCCATGGCAGATTTCTCACTTTATGTGAGAAAAATAGAGAAAGGTATTATCCTGCTTGTCATTTATGTTGATAAATTGATCATCACAGGTGATAGTGATGAAGATATCCTTCATGTGAAAATGCTATTGAAGCAGAAGTTTGAGATGAAGGATTTGGGAGAGCTGCATTACTTCATGGGCATTGAGGTGATTAGATCCACAAGTGGGATATGGCTCTTGCAGAGGTAGTATGGATTGGACATGCTGTCCAAATATGGGATGACAGGCTATAAGCCTATTTCAGTTCCTTTGGAGCAGAATGTGAAGCTGAGTGCAGATGCAGGTGAGGTTCTGGAAGCTCCTACTATGTACAGACGCATAGTAGGAAGTTTGATTTATATGACTATTACCAGGCCAGATTTAAGCTATGCTGTTGGGTGGGTAAGTCAGTTTATGCAGGCTCTAAGGAAAGCATTTGGATGCAGCTAGACACATATAGAGGTATGTGAAGTCCACATTGTAGTATGGACTATTTTATTACACTAGAGTTCAGATACAGTTGCATGGATACACTGATGCTGATTGGGCTGGTAGTATTTCTAATAGACGATCTATCAGTGGATATGTGTTTTCTTTTGGGAGTGCTGCAGTCACTTGGAGCAGCAAGAAATAGCCTATAGTTGCCTTGTCGAGCACAGAGGCTGAATACAGGGGTGCAGCAATGGCTGCATGTGAGGTAGCTTGGTTGCATAAGCTGCTTTATGATATGCATCAGTCTATAGATGGGCCAGTTGTCATTTATTGTGACAACATGAGCAATATACACTTGGCAAATAACCCAGTCTATCATTCTAGAACAAAGCACATTGAGGTGCATTACCACTATGTGCGGGAGAAGGCTCTAGTAGGTTTTATTGATCTAGTTTATGTTAACACAGAGGATCAAGTAGCTGACATATTCACAAAGGCATTGGGCAGAGAGAAGCTGCACAAGTTCAGAGACCTGCTTGGTGTGCAAGAATTGGGATTGAGCTCGAGGGGGAGTGTTGAGATATCGAGCTCCACTGGTGATATGCCAGGGTGACCGTTGTGCATTTATGTCACCGACTTGTTAGCTATAGATGCGATTGGTACACCGCCCATAAATAATAGTTGGATGACAACTATCTTTATATACTCTAGTTAGTGGCTCAGTTGGTATGCTACCTAGGCTAGCTGAGTTTGGTTTGAAACGAGCATATAGGGTTCATCTATTCCTTTTGTACTAGAGAGAGTTTTTTGGCTTTCACAACTAAGAAGAGGAAAACTGTTTTCAGCCTCCACCTTTGTGCGTATTCCCCCATTGTGTATGTTAGAAAGTTGCAAGTGAGACTGCTTACCTCTCTCCCACTTTCTTCACACTCTTGCCTCTTTTGGTTGATTATACATAAAGCGGTATGGACAACTAGCAATGCCAGGAACATCAGGCCAAGAAAATATGCACTAGAGCTCCAGAAGTTCTCCCACATGTCTTTATGAATTGCCAACTTTCCTTGCACCTTTGGGACAAAGTCAAGACTTGTGTTTCCTCTTTCCCTTTTAGTTATTCCTACATTCTTTTGGGGACAATCCTAACATCTTTGGAGGGGCAACCTCTTAATACTGCATAAGTGAGAATAGTCCATATCATACTGTTCCTTATGAAAAAGTATCAAAGTGGGAGTCAATTTTTCTACTCACATTGATGTCAGTACATTGCTAAAAGTACAACAATACTGATGGCTAGTCTCCCATAGAATGTCCAATTCTAAATATCAGTACTTGGAGATAATCCGCTATAGAGTTTGTCTCAAGGTTGCCAACACCGTATCTTCATGCCTTATGATGGAGAGGTATGCCGACTCACCTGGCACCATCACAACAAAAATGAAGGTTAGAAAAATAAATTTTTGCTATGGAAGCCAGGCTTCCATGCTGGCACTATTAACCAGGAAAGAAATAAGGACAAGAGGCTAGATGCTAGGCATGGCAACGCTCGAGGGCCATAGAGGAAAAGGGAACGTGAGGGGAGAAGCGTTAACATGGGTGGGGAAATGGGATGAAGAGGGGTGGGAATGAAGAGGGAGACTATGGCACAACGGGAGAGGGAGAGGGGAAAGAGGAGCATGTACACGATAGGAGGAGGAATGTAGAGATGGAAACATCAAGGGAAGAGGGTCATGCTTTATTTGAAAGGAAGCATGGGGGGAAATATCAAAGTACTAGCTAGGTGGCTTTACAAGAATGAGCGTGTCACATCAAGGAATAGCCCCCTCCTTTTATAGCCAAGTGAAGGGGTCTCTCCCAATAAATGCATTCTCCCACATGCATGGTGTAGGTGGAAGAGTCTCCCATGTGGTCTAGGCGGTTATGCACTCTAAATTGTGTGCAACAACCCTTGGCCTCATTTTTTCACATATATCAATCCCCATATTCAAAGTCTAAGATACTCCCTTGGTCTCTTCCCAATTTTATAATACATTCAAACATCTAGGAGGACAAGTGGAGGGTTGGCACAAGGAATCTTGCCACCTCATCCTACTTTCCCCATTATTTAACTTGCACTCTTGGACTTTCTACACCTCCCCCACATGGGCCTATCCTACATGGAGGGAATAATCCAATATAATATCCATCTCCACCTATTTTATATTACTTCTCCCATGGTCCTTGGGTCATACCTCACTAAATGTAGGCGTGGGACTGCCTAGGTGGAGGAGTAGCACATGGAGAACCCATGCCACCTTATCATTTTATATTATTACTACCATGGATTATGTACAACACACCTTATGGGTCCTCTTACATGGAAGGGTGGCACATGGTCATGCCCTGCCACCTCAACCCTGGGCCCTATGCACACCATATTTTAATATACCATTGCCACACATACAAGCACACACACATATTTATGCCTTTTTACTTTGGTCAAATTTATCCATAATAGTTTCACCCCCTAGGCAGGGAATGCACAGCATTTCCATGCCTAGGACCATCACACACAAAGAAGGGCTTGAGATAATGCTTGTTGATCACCTTCTTGCCATATGGCTCATGCAGCTCCTGAACTTGTACAGACCCATTGCTACGTTCCTTAATGACTGTATGGACTGGTCCACAGTGGAAGGAATTTCTTACCCAACCAGTCTGTTATCAACGCATAGCATAAGGTCCCCCTTAGCAAAGTGTCTTTCCCATCCCTTGCGAATCTTAGCATCCAAGTGGGCCTTTTGTCAATTCTTTTGGATCTCTGTTTGATGTAGTGCAAGGTGTCGGGTTTCATCTAGCTTCTAAAGTTGTACCAACCTGGCCTCTACATGTTCAACTTCTGTCATCCTCTGTTCTTGTGCCAAATCTCAAGGCCGGAATCTCTATCTCTAGTGGTAAAATTGCCTCAGTACCATACACCAACTCAAAAGGAGTGTGACCTGTAGACATTTTATGAGTGATGTTGTAAGCCCACATAGCTTCAATGACCATCTGATCCCACTGGCTCCTATTCCTTGTGGCCATTTTTCCCATGGTTTTACAAAGGAGGCCATTGGTCCACTCCGTTTGACCCATGGATGCTAGATAATAGATGCTAGAAGTGCGATGATCAATACCCATGCGATCCATGAGCAACTCCACTGCTTCATTTAAGAATGGACTCCCATGGTTAGATACTATTTCCATGGGTGTCCCAAACCTTGTGCAGATACGTTCAAATATGAAATTTGAAATTGCCTTACCATTTGCAGCAGGGAGGGCGATAGCTTCAGCCCACTTAGTGACATACTAAGTGGCTACCAAAAGATACTTCTTTTTATGGGCAGTCATGGGCAAGGGCTCAACAAAATCTATTCCCCACTTTTGAAACAGATGGATGGACATCACTGGGTGATGTTGCCCAGGACGCAAATACTTCCTACCAAAGAATTGGCATGGTTCACAGGTTTTGCAATACATAGTGACATCCTTGAACAAGGTCGGCCAATAGTATCCAGCATGTAAAATCTTCTTAGCTGTATAGTCACTGGCATAGTGTCCTCCACAAAATCCATCATGATAATGCTTCAATACCTTAGGTACTTCATCTGCATCAATGGCACGTCTTAGTACCCCATCCATGCCTTGATGGTACAACACCCCATCAAAGAGAGTGCAGTGGATCTTCTTTCTCTCATAGCTAGTACTTTCTGGAGGAAAGAAGAAAGCAGTCAGAAACCTGTAGATACAACCATACCATGGATCCCCAACTTCTACGGCCACTACAAGGGTTACATCAACACACTCCTCTAAATCAATCAAAGCATTCTTCAAGTTGGAACAACCCCCTTTTACAATTTTAAAAGAAAAATCATATTCTTGTAGAACTCCCAACCATTAGGCCAACCGGCCCATGATTGAAGAACCTGCTTTGCAAGACCATTGAAACCATCACAGAAAGTCTACATCTCATGACCACCTACCTTCTCAAGAATGAGGTCTTGAAAGGGCAGAGGATGATGATCCCTCTTGGTGGCCGCATTGAGTTTCTTATAGTTGATGCAGACCTGCCACTTGTTGTTTTCCTTTGGGATGACTACCACTGGCGAAACCCATTCAGTATTGTGAACCAGAACAATAAACCAAGCTTCTGCAACTCTGAGCACAAAGCATCAGTCTGTAGGGGCCCTAATCTCTGAAACTTTTAAGCCATTGGCTTAGCATCAGGCTTCAACTCTATCTTGTGTTTTATGGCAGTCACATGGCGAAGGTGGTGGTAGCTAGTTACAAAGAGGTCAGGGAAACCTGTGGGTGGTGGGGTTGGAGACACCTCCATCATGTAAACTTATTCCTCTGAGAACCCCTCCCCCCCGTATGAATCTTCCATTGACTCAAACGCTGAGGATGAGAGAGTATCACTATCTTGCTTCTCTTCTTTTTTTGCTTCAGCGGCACCAGGTTGCACCGGGATCTTCTCCTTTGAAGCACCAAAAGACATGTGTCCTATCTTCCAATAGCTAGCTGCATCACTCTTTCTCAACCATGGTCTCCCGAGTATGGCTGGGTAACTCCTGCCTATACCTTCAATGTCCACTACATAGAAATTGACGGTGGTGGTCAATCCATTGACAGTGATGGGCAAATCCTCAATGACTCCCAGGGTGCCGAGTCGTCGACCATAGGCTACCTTGATTCAAGTGGAGGAACGCCTTGTGCATTTCAAATTCAACTTCTTCATGATACGAGGCACCACGATATTACATGCAGCTCCCCCATCCACACACACACTTTTGACACGGTAGTTATCTATGATGACATCTATTGTATGCGGGTGCCGATCAACATCTTCAGAGAGAAGAAATCTCTTGTACCTTTCCCTTTTTCTTACTCTTCCTTGTTGAGAGCCCTTGCTTGCAACTCACATCTCACCTTAGGGCTTAATGCTATTAGTTGAGGAAGCATGATGCTCAAAGACCGATGAACAAGGTCCTGAACGACCGAATAGTCTTCTTGCCCTGAGCTGATAGGAAAATCCAAGGGTGACCATTTACTCCTGCAAGATCTTTCAGCCTTCTCTATTGGTGGGTCTGCCATCTCAGCATCTGAGGGCTCTGAGAAGGAGACCTTCTTCCTGGGGTGGCCTGGTCCATGGTTTGGAGAGGGGTCCGAGGCGGTACGACTTCTCTTCCAAAGGTCAAGGACTTCTACATTAGAATCCTCAGAGCCTGCTTCACTTAGAAGATTCACCCTTGGAGGCGATTGGCTTGATTTCTAATGCCCACCATCTCAAGCCGAAGATCATTCAGGGCCTTGTCTAGGTCATTGACTCCAAGTTCTTTAGCAAGAGGGGCCGAGGGAGTAGGAAGGAGGGGGGCTCATGGGCAAGGCTGGGGAAATCTTCCAGGCGGCGGGTCAGGATATACACCTTATTGATGGTAAGCAGCTAAGGGATGACCATACATTTGAGGTGGAGGCGGTGGATACATCCTTGATGGGGGGTAGGGGTATGCCCCTGTGTTGGACCCCCCAGGTTGTTGTTGCCAAAATTGAGGGGGTTGCAGAGGGACAATCATCAGTAGCCCAGCACATGCTGAGTCATTCTAGCTCAAAATCCGGCATTGTCCTCCTGCGTGGCAATTAAACGGTCTAGGGGCACGATCGCTTGATCCACATATCAACACGTTGTCTCCCCTTCTGACTGCTTTAGGTTTGCCACCTGCAGGTACACATTCTCCGACTCCTCTTCTTTGCCGAAATACTCAATCATAGCTACTGTCAACCTTGGCCAACTTTGGCAAACATCCTTGGCCTACTTCTCATACCACACTTGAGCCAAACCCTCTAGAAATGTGGGAAGAACCAACAACCATCTATCTTTAGTAAGAAAGTTGAAACACAATGGCACTTGAAGACCACAAGATACTCATTTGGTTTTTCTTCAACCCGATCACAGAATACAGGAATGTCAGCCATCCTTGGGAAATGGAAAAGAGAGAGATGAAATGAGGCTTATCTATTGGCAAACAATGGAAAGAGGTAGCTTGAACTAAAAATCAGGTGAAGATACATCCACAAAGCACACAAAAGGCAGGGTAGGGTGTGACTGGTGTATTGTGAAATACTATACGGGAAGAATCTTCAGCATAGAATAGCTCATAGACAATCTTGTAAGGACCAATCCTTATTGGTCCAGGCATGATATTGCATCCATCTTTATAGGCGAGGGTTAGAGACACGGCGCTGCATGAGGTTCTTCATCAAGGCAAACAAGAATGCCATCACAAATGTCAATAGTTCGAGAGCTTGCACATCACCTTCAGCTTCCTCCAATTCTTGTAGTCACCATGCTATTTCTTCAAGGGGTGTGCAGTCTGTCATCCTTCTTTTGAGAAATGTCCTTGACCTTTCTGATCATGTTTCGAAGTCGGTAAACTCGTATCAAATATGCACAACACTTAGTTTCATGATGACCATAACCTTTTCATTCCTTACAAATGATCACCCTCATTCGTGGCTTGCGGCTCTGTTGGGGTGGCGCTTCCACTCGCTTCATGTGTGATTGAAGTACAAGCTTCATGTGCCAAGAAATCAACAACTAAATTTTGAGCTCGAGGGATATGCTAAATTTTTACCTCTTCAAATTGTTTGCAAAGTTCCAATGCTTGTTGATGTCGTGGAACCAAGCCTTCGCTCCGCACCTTCCACCTTCCACTAACTTGTTCACACATGAGTTGAGAATCTCCTTGCATCTCAAGTTGCTTGATGTGATGTTCTTGTGCCTTTTGTAGCCCAAAAATGAGTGCCGAGTACTCAACTTGGTTGCAATTACTTGCAGGTGCTGACTTGTTGTAATAATACATCTCACCCCCTAATGAAGTGAGCTTCACACCCACACGAGTAGCCTTGGTCGAAGGTTTGTATGCTCCGTCAAATTGAAGGAGCAAAGAAGTCATCACACTAAGACTAAAATCCAGACATCCCAAGTTTCTTGGTAGTCCAAGATAGGTAGAAGGAGAGGGTGGGGAGAATTCAATACTTGAGCAAGACGTTCAACACCAAATAAACTTGCAATCCTTTATTTATCTTTATACCAAAAAGAATTACAACTTGAAGCTCAAAATGAGGCACAAAGGGTTGATTAGGTACAAAGGGATTCCTTGGTCGAAACATTACCAACCATAGCCGAGCCCTAGAAACCTTTGTAGTGAGATCGAGAAGAAATCATTCAAGACGAGCTTATCCACAGGAATTAATAAGCAAATGTGCCAAATATCCCCCCACGCTTGGGGAACATCCCACCCTTCAAAGAATGTCACCCTTTTAATTACCTCAGATGTAGCAAGTAGCTCGATCACTGCACAATGAGTAGAATTGAAATCAAAGTCCTCCCATCGTATCACTAGTTCTTCACCTTGAATCATCCATAGTGTATCATCCCACCCATCGTCTCCTTGAGTAATGCTTTGTACAATCAGTTATTGAATATCGACATGAATATCAAGAAAGAGATCTCACTAACTGGTAGCTCTAATGAGTGGAGGACCAAGCACCAAATCCTTGAAATCGTCAAGAGGTGACATAAATATCCACCCTCCTCGTGTGGTGTGCATCCAAGGCGTGAACTTGAAAAAGTTCAAAATCTATGATCTAGTGTGAGATTTGAATAGAGCACATGAAATGAAGTACTTTTGCTTTTTATAGCAAGAGGAAACTCCTCACGGTTAGAGAGTTACAGTTCATGAGATTTCAACATATAAGCAATTTCAGTACATTTTGATCACTTCCTATTTGTTGGCCCAGTGATAAATCTTCCTTTTGTGAAGGGGGAGTCTTGGGTTCAATTCCCACTCTTTAATAAAAGGAGAGGAGAAGAGAAGAGAAAGAGAAGAAGAAGATAGAGGGGCACGAGGTCTGTTATAGTTTTACAAAAGCCCAGAAAATCTGTCGCGACCAAAAGAAGATAGAGGGGTGTGAGATCTATTACAGTTTTGCAGAAGCCCAAAAAATCTATCGCGACCAGAAGACAGGATCTGTCCACAACCAAAAAACGTAGGAACCCAAAATATCTATCGCGACTAGAAGACGCATGCGCAAACGCACCAACGACAACTAGGGGGTGTGCGGGTGTACCTAGAAGATGCACAAATGCACACGCATGAACCTAGAAGAAGTGCGGATATTATAGTTTTACAGATGCGATCGGTACAACCAGAAGATTCGCCCGTCAAAAGATGCACAGGAACCGTGAGCAGCAGCAGCAGAGGCACTCAGACTGGAGGCATAGAAGCAGGGAAGTTTTGCAGCCACACATACAGGAACCGCGAGCAGAGGGTATGCAGATTGGAGGCAAAGAAGCAAAAAATTGCACACAGAAGGTGTCGCAGAACTGCACCCAATCATAGGAGTAACGGATTTTATGCCACTAGCTATGGAGATTTCGATCCCAGCAGCCACGCCATTTCTATTAACTAGAAAATAAATCAGGACAAGAGGCTAGATGCTAGGCATGGCGATGCTCGAGGGCCATAGAGGAAAGGAAACGTGAGGGGAGAAGCATTAACATGGGTGGGGAAATGGGATGAAGAGGGGTGGGAATGAAGAGGGAGACTATGGCACAAGGGGAGAGGGAGAGGGGAAAGAGAAGCATGTACATGATGGGAGCAGGAATGTAGAGATGGAAACAACAAGGAAAGAGTGTCATGCTTTATTTGAAAGAAAGGATGGGGGGAAATATCAAAGTACTAGCTAGGTGGCTTTACGATAATGAGTGTGTCACACCAAGGAATAGCCCCCTCCTTTTATAGCGAAGTGAGGGAGTCTCTCCCAATAAATGCATCCTCCCACATGTATGGTGTGTGTGGAAGAGTCTCCCATGTGGGCTAGGCAGTTACACACTCTCAATTGTGTGCGACAACCCTTGGCCTCATTTTTCCACATATATCAACCCCCATATCCCAAGTCTAAGATACTCCCTTGGTCTCTTTCCAATTTTATAATACGGTCAAACATCTAGGAGGACATGTGGAGGGTTGGCACAAGGAATCTTGCCACCTCATCCTACTTTCCCCATTATTTAACTTGCACTCTTGGACTTTCTACACCTCCCCCACATGGGCCTATCCTACATGGAGGGAAGAATCCAATATAATATCCATCTCCACCTATTTTATATTACTTCTCCCATGGTCCTTGGGACATATCTCACTAAATGCAGGTGTGGGACTGCCTAGGTGGAGGAGTGGCACATGGAGGACCCATGCCACCTTATCATTTTATATTATTACTACCATGGATTATGTACAACACACCTTATGGGTCCTCTTACGTGGAAGGGTGGCACATGGTCATGCCTTGCTACCTCAACCCTGGGCCCTATGCACACCATATTTTAATATACTATTGCCACACATACAAGCACACACACATATCTATGCCTTTTTACTTTGGTCAAATTTATCCATAATGGCACACAGTTGCTATCAATGTCACTCTATCTAGATTAGCATCAAATATTGGCATTCTTATAAAACATACGTTGGCAAAAAATGTCAAAATTCTAGTAAGTTGTGGTAAGCAGAAAGGTAGAATATAACAAGTGAAGTGTTGAGTAAAGTGACAGCTAAAGACATTAATCATGAAAAGGAACTCTCCAGTTTCCATTTTACAGTAATCCATGCTCATAAACCTACAAGACCAAATCTTTAAAGGGTGTCCAATCCTTGCATCACCAGGGTATTCCATTCATGAGTAGAAAGGATTATCCCACTAAGGGGTGTTATAATGAATTCAAAACCAATAGAAATATGTCTTGACTAATCCCTGTATCATAAATATCACACTTTAGGCTTAATGCCTCCTTGACCTTGGGACTTGCCCCAAACTTCATATAATGAGCCCATCAGGTCAGTTGATAGTATTTGAATGTAAGTAATATCAATGGTCCTCCTCAGTATCCCAATGAAAGTAATGTATAATGAAGCTATGTGTACTTCCAAATGTATGGGAGCTCTTTGGTTAAAATATAAATAAACATTATGCCAAGGCTAACGAGATATACATATATATACACACATATAAATGCCAAGATTAGAGACAAATATATAGATACATGTATATATGCCAAGGGCTTTTCGTATATATATGTCAAGGCTAATGAGAACCCATATAATTAATAGTTTCTAGCAAAGAAACTCATGTTAATACAAAATGAAGAATCAATAAAGAGACTCAAATACCTAAGTCTTCATCCCAAAAAGGCCTCTTAAGTCCATATCCCATAAAAAGTAAATTCTTCTTATGAAGAAGTAATAAAGGTTTTGCAGCTACACTCTCAAGCTTCCATGTTGTGCTACTTATTTGTAACCAAAATATCATGGACAACTATAAAGAATAGCAGGCTCTGGAATATAGTGCTCTGCTACTGAACCATCCAATAAATCTATATTGTTTGGAAATCTACAGTCTTTTGGTGTGGAGATTCTCAAAAAACCCATCTTGTCAGTAAGTGAGCCGCAAGGATATAGTCTTGTGAGAATGATGTGGTGTCAAAGTGTGATGACCTCTTCTATATAAGTATCCACAAGAGAACCCATAGGATCTCTCTAAGGTGGAAGAGAATACGGCCTTTGTAAACTTTTCCTTTTTTTTCTCTTGTTACAGTGACTACTAGGTAATTACGAAAGTCCCATGTAGAGTCGCAGGCAAGAACGATGCATTTGGTGCTTATGCCTTCTAGAAAAAAAATATATGCTTGATTCACAATTTTCAATGATAAGAGACTATTAGACCATGATCACAGTTTTGTCTCGAGGCTTCTCAGGCTCAATGAAATCCCAATACGGGCTCTAGAGAATTAGCTTTTCTTAAGGAGATAGACTGTAAGACAAATGGGAAGACCGTCGTGTGTATTTTAACACAAGCTCAACTAGAGAGATCTCAGTCGCTACATCTATATGGGATGAAGCCTCTATAATTCATCACAGGAAGGAAAAATCTCGTACGAATATGATTCTCTGGGCTACTATGAATGCAGGCTACTATGAATACCAGCAACAAGTATGGCTCTCTGCTGGAAAATCTCTATGCCAGCAAAGGAGTCTACCCCTATGCACCAATTAAGCTAAACCATTGTATAATTGCAACCTCCATTGCAGAGCAACACAAATCAAGTGCACCCTGAAGACAAGCTGGGTTTTCCACAGAGCAACATGCACATAACATAGGATGAACCCAAATACTGGTGCTCTTGAAATTATTATACAACGTCGGGGCCTAGAGGCCAAGGTCCCTGAGCTTTTGCTCGATAAGCAGAACGGATTTGTAGTTTTGCAACATTAGTTGTATGTCAAATAGAGTCAAGAACACATACTAATGGCAAGGATTATTCTTGTTCTACATCCTACCTGGAAAGGCACTGCGTTGGATATATTGTATCGTGGAACATTAGTTTCAAGCATCAGGTCATTTATTTCCATGTCTTGTAAAACCAATGCAAATATTGGTTTCTCCCATTTATGTGGTGTGGTGGGAGAATATTGTATTCAATTGTTCTAGAAATATGTGATGAATAGCATTTTGATTTCTAACACAGTGCCACATGCCCAATTTTTAAAGGCAATTAGGTGGTTTAGGGTAAAATGAAGACATTATCTAGGTAGCCCCAACATCTACGAGTACTTATAAGGCATACTCAGGACAAGAACTCATGCATAGTGGAGATCATGAACATGTTTGGTGCCAAACAGGGTTGTTCTTTATCACCCGCATTGTTTGGCTATACATTGATGAGCTGGTGCATTCATCAAGACACTATGTGGAGTAGACATACCCTTCTCTGATAGAAATTCTATTGTATGTAGATGATGTGGTTTTACTCTCCTCCCTAATCAAGGGGGCTTCCTTGACACCAGCTCCTCTAAGGTAAGAGCTCTATCAAGGTATAAGGCATCAAATCTAGGGACCACCCTAGGATGAGTTTGGCTACACTTATCCCTCAACAAAAGCTTTTCAATAGATCTTACCTCTAGTTCTCCAAAAATTCCTTAATGATTTTTTGTGGAAAAATGATTAATCTTTGCCTTGTCTGTGATTCTTCTACATTCACCACTAGTTGATCTATGCTCTCTTGTGCATGTTTTTTCCTTATAACTATGAACATTTCCTCATTGTCTTTGTCCCCTTTTCCTACCCACCATTCCCTTCTATATTTCTTAAATTATTGTGATGCTATTTGTTTCTCTTTTCTTAGTTCATCTCTAACAAATTTGAGCTCAAAATAGTAGTCATAAGTGCTCATGTGGTTGATGATTATCTCTAAAAAGTTAATGACTTAGTCATATGATATAAAGACGTTCTTGCTTAAGTTATATAGATTTGGAAGGAGTCCTTCTAAAAATATGCCAACATAGAATTCCATTAGTGCTAGAGGCTAAACTATTAGGCAGGAGAGGTATAAAACGAATCCTATGGCACAGGCGACAGAGGCAAAATGATGAGAAATGCTTTGAGCTAGAGGTGTGCCCTAGGGGGAGGAAACATCAATTCAAAAGGCTCTAGGAATGGTCCACTACAGAGGGAGAACAAGCTCCTACAAAAAATTTGGAGAAGAGGGGAAGAGGGAGGTTCAAAATGGAGGTGGTGGAGAAGATGATGAGGTGGCACTTTCAAGGTGGATTCTCTAGAACCTAGTGGCTCTAATACCAAATGAAGAGATGGGTGGGATAGAAGAGATTCATGATGACACAAAGGAAGAGCACAAGTGAAACCAAAAGCATGTGTATTGAAATGAGGGGAGAACCTCCCTTATATCGAGTGGAGAGGAAGATGTCCTAGATCATTGGCACCTCCCCTACATAAGTGGCAATCAGCCCCTACATCATAGGAACTGCCTAAATCAAAGGAAGCTCCCATGTGGGGGCCTTTTCATTACATCATCACCTGTGTCATGGTCTGACACCTCATAGCACTAGGTGTGCTTCTACTACACACAAACACACACACACATGTGACTCCCCTAGATGTACACATGCACCTTAGAGCAAGCCCTTGATCACATTTATCCCAACAGAATACATGATGTGAAGATGTGGAGCAAGGACATCCATTGGGAGAGATGTGGAGAGGATCCCACAAGCATTGACTATTTTTAAAGGCTCTCTCTATATAAGAAGTCTATCTTTGTATTGTTCATATACATTGCTATAGATTGAGTGTTTCCTACTTGGTGCCTCTCTGCTCATGTTTTTCCACACTTGGTTTGATCCTCCGTGATCTTTATGCTCATTGAGTATGATACTTCGACCAAATATCATGCTTCGGCAGACATGGCCTCTTGTTGCTATAGAAGAAAATGCAAACCCCGATTTTGCACACTACGAATGACCAAGATAATATCGAGCTAATAAGAGCAACTTTTCACAATGAAACACACACAATGAAATGCATGCAATCACAATGTACAAATCACCAAGGGCAAGCATCCATCATTTCATCCAAGTATTGGAGTAAGCTTTGGCATTTGTAAACACAAACATTCCAAAAATTTTTCTCAGAGACACAAACATCAATTGGCTGAAAGCAACATATGCGACAAGGATTCTAACAAGCACACTAGCAAAAGAATCGCTCTCTCAAGCAATCCACCAACCAACAACAATCTACCAATCAGCTTTGGACCACATCTAGATGTGCCTTTTTTGAGAAGCTTCCAAGTTAGGCAATGCTAAGACCTTGCTCTTGGTGAAATCAGAGCTCAAATGCTTGCTGGAGCATGGAGAAATAAGCAAAAGAGCAATCGGAGAAGACATTGTTCTCATGAGCAACTTTGCACATTTTTTGGGCAATCCTCCTAGGTGGACAATTTGTGGTATAAGATCTTAAAATGTGCATTAAAATCCCTCTCAGTTATGCTTCATAAAGCTTGAATCAAACCCTCCAAATTACTCTATTTTTTGCTACAACTTTGGGCATTTTTTGGTTGTTGGATGCTTAATGCAGGCTTGGAGATGACTTACTGACATAAAATTATTGGCTAATAATTCCTAGCTCTTTTTCATCTTCCAATGCTTCATATGTGGAAGCAAAGAAGGAGAAACAAGCACCTAGATATGTCAATAGGAAGGTAACAAAACTTGTGAAGGAAAAGCCAACTGGTTATACTTATGCTAAACAACTAGGCTTTTCTGAGTTTCTCTCTAGCAATCTACATTTATATGGTGAGGGAGATTTCTTTGTTCAGCAAGATTAGTCATTTTGTAACAGAGTAGACATTGCTTGATAAAGGTAAGACCCTCTCATGGCTACCTTTAAGATAAACAAGTTCAATGTCCAAGGTTTTCACACTTGGCAAATGAAAATCAAATTTGTGCTTATGAAAGAGAATTTGTGGGACTTGGTCAAGTCAGGGAATCAGTCATCTCAAGAAGGTGAATCCACCACAACCAAAGGTAAAGGGAAGCCAAGTGACTTTCTTTAACTACACCTACAGATGCTAAACGCATAGAGAAATCTTATGCAATAATTGCATTAGGTTTGGGAGATGATTATGTGCATCATATTTCAGATTTGGAATCCCCTTTTGAGGCATGGCATAAGTTAGATGTGTTATTTGGAGCTAGCTTTCATACTTCTAAGTTGCATTTGAAAATTTAGTTCTTTGAACTTAAGATGGATGGAGACAATGTTGTAGCTGAGTTAATACTTTGAGAAGTCTTATGACACAATTGGCATTAATCAACTCTCCAATTACTAAAGATGATGCTATGGCTATGCTCTTGAAGAGTATGCCTCAAGACTATGATTATGTTGTGACTACCTTAAAGAATCTTCCTTAACCCACACTAGAGGGCATCATCAGTGCTTTACAAGAGAAAGAGAGAAAGAACACTTCAAGAATGGGTGACGTGCACACACAAGCACTTGCAGTAAGGTTTCCATCAAAGAGCAAGTACAAGGCAGGCAAGCATTGTGGAAAGACCAATCATCTTGAAAAAGATTGCTACAAAGTCCATCCTTGCACTTATTGTGGCAAGAACAATCATTCAGAAAAGTTTTGCAATGAGAAGAAGAAAAGCATGACAAATCTGGTTGAAGAGAGAACTCCATCAACAAATGAAGAATATAATTGTGGTAGAAGATAAAGACTATTCCTTTTGAGCACTATCTTTTGAACCTTATTTATCATCACTTGGTCAATTTTTGAGGTTCTCTGCCTAGAATAGTACTCAAAAAAGAGTGTTATGTGCTTTGTCTTTTGTAAATCACCTCTGGTCACCATGTGATATGTGTTTGGTCTATCCCATTTTTGTAAACCTTGACCATTGGGCACCTTTGCTAGCATGATATCCTAGCCATAGATTTATCCTTGACCACCATGAGATGGCATGAGAAACTATGTGACTAGATGTATCCTTGACATAGCAAGAGGCAAACCCTTGAGAGGGGGTATGTTGGGATAAATGTGATCAAGGGCTTGCTCTAAGGTGCATGTGTGCATCTAGGGGAGTCACATGTGTGTGTGTCTGTGTGTAGTAGAAGCACACCTAGTGCTATGAGGTGTCACACCATGACACAGGTGATGATGTAATGCAAAGGCCCCCACATGGGAGGTTCCTTTGATTTAGGCAGCTCCTATGATGTAGTGGCTGAAATTGCTACTAATGTAGGGGAGGTGCCTATGATCCAGGATGCCTTCCTCTCCACTCTATATAAGGGAGGTTCTCCCTTCATTTCAATACACATGATTTTGGTTTCACTTGTGCTCTTCCTTTGTGTCATCATGAATCTCTTCTATCCCACCCATCTCTTCATTTGGTATTAGAGCCACTAGGTTCTAGAGAATCCACCCTGAAAGTGCCACCTCATCATCTTCTCCACCACCTCCATTTTGAAGCTCCCTCTTCCCCTCTTCTCCAAATTTTTTGCAAGATCTTATTCTCCCTCTTTAGTGGACCATTTCTAGAGCCTTCTAAAAACACCATATTAGAGAATTTGGGAAAATCCTGATAATTTGGGAACTTTTGAGGGGTTGTAATTATGTAACAGTCAATGTTTTTCATTGATTTTTCCCATAGATTTGGTAGTCCATCCAAATCTTGCAAATGTGCATGGTTTGCATCAACATAAATAAAATGTCAAATGTTGAGGTTTCGACCAATGCATGGTATTTTTTGAGGGGTTACAATTACAATGCATTGAGTGCACTCCATTGACTTTCTCCTTGGATTTGGCCGTGTATATGAAACTCACAATTGTTTGAGTTTAACGAAGCATTTTTTGCCTCTTCTCGAAAAAAGGTGTTGTTCAAAAACACCATTTTAGTTTAGTTGGAGAAAAAGTAAGAATGCAACACTAGTCCTTGATATTTTGTCGAGTGTATAGAACTTGCAACCACAAAGCAATGGTCTGCAAAAAAAAAGATAAAGAAAAAAGATCAATGTCATACCTTCCAAATATTTGTCAGTATTCAATTAAATTATTGTTGTGCAAGGAAAAAAAAGTCATGCTTTTCAAGTACCTTCACTCCATTGTGGAGTCAGCATCAGAGTCGGAATCTGTTCTATGAGAAAAATTGGATAAAGCTCACTTGCGTGCAATGGTTGGTATCTTCACCTTGATGGGGAGGTTGCTGCTCTTTGAGGAAACCTTCTTTGAGAGGTTACATTTTGGAACCCATGACCATACAATAGCATCAACAGATTCCCAACGTGGAGGATCACCTTTATTGCACATCCAAACCTTGTTCCAACAATCTGCATATAACTCCTCAATTTGTGCATTGTGTCTTTTGCATATAGGTGCCCAATATTGTATGAAAACCTTCTTGAAGTTTTTAGATTTATTATTCTTTTGTACATCAGTTTGAGCAATGCCTAGCCAAATCGGGTAAATTTTTTCTGCTGGTCGGACCAAAAGAAAGTGTCCTTTTTGTACATCAACCATTGGATCAAATGATTGTTTTGGCTTTTTCCTTTGAGGTCCACAGTAATGATCATTCAACTCTTCAATTCCTTGAAACTCATCGTTTTCATTATCAACTACTTGCACACAATCAATATGTTGCGTCTTTGGCCAAAATCTCTCGTACATGCCCTCTACACTATTGTTTGGTTTATCAAGCTCATCAATCATGCTCTTCCAGTACTTCACTACTGGCTTGTAAAACTTTGTGAAAGATGCTTCTAGACCTTGCAAGTGTGCCCATTTTTCCCAAAAGCGTACATACTCCTTGATACCAACTATCACATCTAAGTGATCCTTCACATACTTGAACATGGTTACATAAGGTGGCTCTCCACTTGGTAGCATTGGATGACCATCCGGATGTCTCTTCCACAACTCAATGCCACCTTCACTTGGTTGCCAATCTAATGATCATGGATGCACTTTATATTGCATGATAGGAACTTCATTTCGCATAAAGAACCAAAATTGGAGAGGCTTTGAGTGTCCCACTAAAGAATCTTTCCCATCGCACAGGCATCCATCAACATAGCTCTTGAAATCAGGGACTTCCGTTACCAAAAATGGCGTTGGAGAAGACTCCTCACATTGTCTAAAAGTATCCATGAGATGTGCAAATGTCAATGTTTGGCTAGTTCTTAACCTCTCTGAAAACCTGCTAAACATTGCATCAATATCCTCATGTGTATGCCCAACCATCAAGAATCCCGATTGAATTGACTTGAAAATCCCTCGAGCAACAAGTAATGATAGGTATGCAAACAAGTACCTATTCTTGTTTTCAGAACCACAATTATCCAACTGCAATAATAGGTGTTCGGGTAGTTTCTTATAAGGATTTTCTTGATGGGAACTTCCAAGTCCAAGGTCTTTGAATGTTCCACCCACTGCTCCAAGATGAAGTTGTTGCTTGCCATTAGAAACATAGTGAGAATCCAATGCTTCTCTTGAGGTTAGTGCGTTTAGCAGAGCATTGTCAGACCTTGGCATCCCATCATGTACCAAATCTCCAAGTGCATGGTTATCAAATCTTTCAAGATTTCTCAAACACAAAGCCAATGAACCAATTGTGAAGTTAGGATCCGACGGCCACAAGGATAAAGAAAAGTGACCATAACGTCCCTGACCATGTCCATGTGTTATCATGCCAGTCAAAGCCACTGGGAGCTGAAACGATTTGTCTATGTCCTTTGAACGATTGCGTAAGGCTGTCTTCTTTTGGTCCATCTTATCATGGATAATGCACAAGTATGTCTGAGGATACATTTCAAAAAATCTGCGCCAAGTGTAGTACACATTTCTACAACTTTTTTGCTGTAACATGTGCTTTCTTCTATCTTCCATCAACTTATTACGTTCATTTTGGCATTTTGTCGCTGCAAGCTGAGCCTTGATTGCACTACATAAACCACACTTAGAGAATTCACTTGTTTTTGACAAAGTTACATGCTTGAATTCAGAGTTCCATATGCGGTTGAATGTGGAAGTTGACATCTCCTTACAACCCAAACTATGCTTTAATTGCATGTCAACTTCATAGAGAATATCAACCTGCTTGTATACATCCGGTATCACCAACTGTGTTTCCCTTGATCCATCCTGAAGTGTTCTACTTTTGTGTGGCATACGCTCAGAATTGTTATCCACAAAATCTTGGATTATGGCTCTACCCAATTCTATGTGGTCCCAACCTCTCCGCACGATTCCTTTATTACCATGTATGCACCTTCGTATACCAATTTCAAATTGCTCCCTGTATCGATAAAATGTTGTTTTTGGAATACCATGCATTTCATACCATGCTCTACAACAAACTTGAATACCATTTAATGAAAAGACATATTTGAACTGCCCATTGTCATCTTTTTGACAAGCAACCCCAAGAGTGTCATATACATAATTGGTGCGAGCCTCCAAACTTTGGCCCCAATACTCTATGCGTAATTTGGAGATCATTTGACGATCGGCAAATTGACAACAATTTTTTTTACAACAATCAATCATAGATACTTTTATGACTGCATCCCTTGTGAGTCTAGATGATGCTAATGGCATGCCATGTTTTTTAGCTTTTCTCTTTATCATGCAGTAATGCCTCTTTTTTGTGGATTTTTCCATTGGTTCCTCATCTTCCATGTGCTTTTTCCCAGAACCACTTGAAGAATTCATGGTGTCATCGATTCTTAATGAAGTTCCATCTAAAAAGGTTATTTGTGGAGTATTTGTGCAATGGGCCATTTTATTAAGTGGATGGTATCAATGCTTGATACATCACTGTGATACTTTTCAATTCCCACACCTAGATTACCTTCACCAAGCATCTCAAAATTTATAGGTTCAAATGGGTAGACATACAAAACAACACCCTCTGCAATGCTCTTGGTTTTCTGCTCATCCCATTTCTTGTCCTTCCATGATTCTCGAATGGAAAACTCATCATATTCACATAGAGGTTCAACGTCAATGGTATCTAATGTTATATCATTCATTGGTACAATAGCTCCATTGACATTGTCCACACAACTCATTGATCGTGCTTTCCAACGAACAACACTACCCAAAGCCTCATAGACTAAGAATGCATCCATTGTAGGAAATGGAAGAAGTGCACTTTCATCCATACAAATATCGATTGCCACCGATACATTGTTTTCTCCCAAGGGCACACCTTGGCACATGCCATCATGTGATGTAGAGAATATTGTCCCAATGGCAACAATCTTTCCAGTGACAAGCAAGTTGACTTTAACCCCCACTTTCAATGTGGCACCTGCATAGTACATAGCATTTGTTAGAGTTCAATATTGATATCTGATGGTGTGACTTAGGATGAAAATGCTTTACAAGATTTCATTGCAAGACCAAATCTTCCTAAACCTTGGTGCTTTGAATTTTAGGCAGCAAAATTTGGCTATATGGCCAAATCTTCACAGACCATGGTGCTTTGAAAGGGAGATAGCAAGATTTGTCCACACAACCAAATCTCCCGAGATGCTGGTGCTTTCAAGAAGCCATCAAGATTTATGCACACATCCAAATCTACTTAGACCTTGGTGCTTTGAAAGAAGCCCACAAGATTTGGCCACATGGTCAAATCTCCCTAGACCCTGGTGCTTTGAAAGGAGCCAACAAGATTTGGCCACATGGCCAAATCTCCTAAGACACTAGTGCTTTGAAAGAAGCAATAAGATTTGGCCACATGGCCAAATCTGCTCAAACCTTGGTGCTTTCAAAGAAGCTAGCAAGATTTGAATGCACGGCCAAATCCTTCGAGACCTCGGTGACTTCTTTCAAAGCACTGAGAAGATTTGGTTGTGGCGTTCTTTCAAACTTGGGGAGATTTGGTCGTGTGGGCAAATCTTGTAGGCTTCTTTCAAAGCACTAGGGTATGGAGAGTTTTGGCTGTGCAACCTCCTCTTGCATGCTTCTTTCAAATCACCAGGTTCTAGGAGATTTGGCCGTGTGGCCAAATCTTTCAAAGCATTAGGGTTTGGGAAGATTTTGCCGTGCTGCCAAATGTTGCTAGCTTCTTTCAAATCACTAGGAAGATTTGGCCACATGGCCAAATCTTCTTTCAAATCACTAGGAAGATTTGGCCACATGGACAAATCTTCAAACATTAAATTTAAAAATTGAAGATCCAGATTTTTCAAATTTGGAAATTCAAATGTAGAGATCCTACTTTCAAAAAAATCATACATGCTTTTCATGATTCACGCTATTACACTTTAAAATCATACTATTACTTTAAAAGCAAACTAGAAAATCTAAAACTATAAAAAAACCAAAACTTTAAAAGGCAAAGCTAAACAAACCTTTTAAACCAAGCATAAAAAGTAAACCTATGAGAAGGAATTGAATTCGTCTTCATGGGGGAGGGGGATCAAGTGCTAGGCTCACCTTGTTCTCTCCCTTCCTAGATCTCCAATGTGTGCCTAGGGTGGTTTGAGAGCTTTAGGACAACATCTTAGATGGGGTAGTTCTTGGAAAACACTCCTCCACCCTTGCTTAGCTAATTGCAAGCAAAAAACTTCAAAACTATATTAAAATAAGAGGTCCCGGGAGGCTCCCCATCCCAGTTTTGTCCTAGCAATGTGTACTTAACCATGTAGGTTTTAAAATTCCATTACCAATTCAACTCTCCATAGATTCCACACACAATAGTTGGATTAGAAAGAGGTCTTTTCCTCCATCTCTTCCTCCGCCGTCCTCATCCTCCTCCTTCGCTTCTGTCCGTCCTCTCACCTGCGCCTAAGGCCTCCTACGCTGTTGCAGTTTCGGCGCCCTCCTCGCCATCGCTGTGCTCTAAGGCCTCCTACGCTGCTGCTGTTTCGGCGCCCATCTCTTCCTCCGCTGTGCTCTAAGGCCTCCTACGCTGCTGCAGTTTCGGCGCCCTCCTCGCCATTTCTTCCTCCGCTGTGCTCTTTCCCTCTGCTGTCCTCGTCCTCAGTTTCGGTTGCGCTCTTTCCCTCTACCATCCTCGTCGTCAGTTTCGGTTGCCTGCACTACCACAGTTTCCTCTACCATCCTCGTCCTTAGTTTCGGCTGCCTGCACTACCACAGTCTGGAGCTTCTCCTTTTTCGAGTTAATCTCACGAAACCCCCTCTTCACGAAATCCCCTTTGGACAAAATCCCCTCAGCTCCTACGATTGCTTGAAATCCAAAGAGCAGAAGCTCACAAACAACAATGGCTACTCAATCATCCAAGTAAGAAAATGAAAGAAATCGAAAGTGTACCTAATTCATGCATGTTCTCCACTTTCTCCATTTCGGAACACCACGATTTGAAAGAAAGAGTCTTGTAAAAGTAGGAATCTCGAAGTGTGATTTGAAAGTAGGGTCTTTAGTATATGATTTGACTTTCATATCTTCAAATTTGAAATTTGAATTCTGTATCTAAGATTTTGAATTTTGAATTTTGAATTTTGAATTTTAAATTTTGAATCTAAGATTTTGAAATTTTCAGATTTGAAATTTGAATCTTAGGATTTGAATTTTAAATTTTAAATGGGGAGATTTGGCCATGCGGCCAAATCTTCTGGCTTCTTTCAAAACATACAACATTTGGCCGTACAGCCAAATCTCCCTAGATCATGGTGATTTCAAAGAAGCTATAAAGATTTGGCATCACAACTAAATCTTCCTAAACCTTGCTGCTTTGAAAAGATTTGGCCACACAACCAAATCTTCCTCGACACTCATGATTAGAAAGAAGATAGCAAGATTTGACCGCATGGCCAAATCTCCCTCGACCCTCGTGATTAGAAGAAGCTAGCAAGATTTGGCCGCATGGCCAAATCTCCTTAGACCCAGGTGATTTAAAATAAGCTAGAAAGATTTGGCATCACAATCAAATCTCCCCAAATCCTGTTGCTTTGAAAAGATTTGGCCGCACGGCCAAATCTCCCTAGACCCTTGTGATTAGAAAGAAGCTAGCAAGATTTGGCCACATAGTCAAATTTTCCTAAACCCTCGTGATTTATAAAAAGCTAGAAAGATTTCGCATCGTAGCCAAATCTCCCCAAACCTAGTGCTTTGAAAAGATTTGGCGGCACGGCCAAATCTCCATAGACCCTTATGATTACAAAGAAGCTAGCATGATTTGACTGCACACAAATCTCCCCAAACCCTGGTGCTTTGAAAAGCTTTGGTAGTATGGCCAAATCTCCTTAGACCCTCGTGATTAGAAAGAAGCTAGCAAGATTTGGCCACACAGCCAAATCTCCCTAAACCTGGTGCTTTGAAAAGATTTGGCTGCACGGCCAAATCTCCATAGAGCCTTGTGATTAGAAAGAAGCTACCAAGATTTGATTGCACACAAATCTCCCCAAACCCTCGTGCTTTGAAAAGATTTAGCCGCACGGCCAAATCTCCATAGACCCTCGTGATCAGAAAGAAGCTAGCAAGATTTGGCCGCACGACCAAATCTCCCTAAACCTGGTGCTTTGAAAAGATTTGGCTGCACGGCCAAATCTCCATAGACCCTTGTGATTAGAAAGAAGCTACCAAGATTTGACTGCACACAAATCTCCCCAAACCCTCGTGCTTTGAAAAGATTTAGCCGCACGGCCAAATCTCCATAGGCCCTCATGATTAGAAAGAAGTTAGCAAGATTTGGCCGCATGGCCAAATCTCCCTAAACCCAAGTGATTTAAAAGAAGCTAGAAAGATTTGACTGATTTGAAAGAAGCTAGCAAGATTTGGTTGCACAGCCAAATCTCTCCAGACCCTAGTGCTTTGAAAGAAGCCCACAAGATCTGGCCACAAGGCCAAATCTCCCCAAACTTTGGTGCTTTGAAAGAAGCCCATATGATTTGGCCACACATCCAAACCTCCCCTTCCAGTGCTTTAAAAGAAGCCCATAAGATTTGGCCGCATGGCCAAATCTCCCTAGTGCGGCCAAATCTCCCTAGAATCTAGTACTTTCTCAAATCTACTACTGTGTCTAGTGTCAATTCTAGATTCTATTTCAGATATGTTTATCGATAATGTGTTTTGTCTAACATTAAAGATTATAAAGATGATAGTTTGTATATTGCTTGGGTCTTTTACAGGAAAGACACAAATGTGAAGAAGGTTGAGAAAGTTGTAAGTGGATTTGCAGAAAAAAGCATACCTTGGTACTTTGACATATATAGTATTGAGGGAGCACAGTTGACACGAGTTCACTTATTTGTTTTGTTACCTAATAAAAGTGCATACACTTGTGTTGGATCGGTACATCAAATCACTGAAGATGTGGTTGGAAAAGAGGGAGATATTGGATTGTTGATCATTATAAATCAAAATAAGAAGTTTCTCTTAGATCCCAGTGATTATGAAGAATCTCGTATGAAGTCTGATGTAGATGACAACATGCACTCAAGAGGCTGGATAAGTGTTGAATCAATTGATGGAAATGAAATTCACACAGTGACAACAATCATTGAATCATATCGAAAAGTTTCAGCAACATTAAAGAAGCGTAAGAGTGGGGAAGATAGTGGGGAAGGAACAAAGAAAGGTAAATCGACTATGGTTCAAGCACCAGGTGGTAGCAGAGAAGGGGCAAAGAAAGGAAAGCTAACTATAGTTGATGTACCACAAGAAGGAACACCTCCAGAGGGTATGCTAGCAGTTGTGGAAAGAAGCAGTGGTAGTGAATTGGAGCCAAGTGGAAAGGTCATAGGAAAAAAAGGGCAAAAGAAACCATCAGGCTTGGTGGAATATGAAAAATACTACCCATTCGGGTTGCATGCAATATTTTCAATTCCAGTTGCAAGATGTCAAAAAGCTCCTCCAAGCTATGTATATAGAGGGTTGAACAAAGAGCATGTGGAGAAGCTTGCTGCAGACTTCGGTTATAACTCTAGGCCTCCTACTGCTGTAGCGGATTTAATGCCTTTCAATCCTGAAACAAAGCAGCCCCTGGAAAGGGTAGATAAAAAGGATTTAACCAAGTGCCACTACTGGATACTATCTGGACAACATTCAATATATGCTGCTAAAATATTCACATCTAATGATGATAACAGAACGGCCCAAAGAAAGAACTACTACCGCACCCACCAGGCGAGGATTGTAGTGAATTGTCCCGCACGCTTTTGTGTGGAGATATCAAAGATGGCAAACCTGGAGTCTCAAAATATCTTGAGACAATCTCCATACATTGATATACTTAAGCAGGTGAGGGGACAATGGATTCTCTTTAACAGACCCAAGAAAGACAACAAGGGCTTGCAAAAGGACATCCAGATCATGAGAATTGGGATGTAAGTACAGAGTTTAATTATGAATCATTTTTTACAAGTCGGTTTTCTTAATTATTGCATTCTAATGGATGCATATATTTTGCAGGCTTTCATTGACACTGGCAAGGTAACATTGGGCAATAGCTTTGCCACGAAGGATGTACATATGATAATCACAAGCGATGCCATTTATGATGGTTGGATCTCCATCCTTGAGGATTACATTGCAGGCAAATATTCACAAGATGGAAAATGCCGTAGGCAACCCACAGTCTCAATGTTTAGATGCTTGCGTGGATTGAGTGATGATCAAATTGGTCAAATTCAAAATGACATTAAGGAAGGTAGAGTAGTCATAGCTAAAACAAAGACTGATGCCATGATTCTTGATATTGAAGGACGAGCTATGCAAATCAAGAGAGATGCTGCACTACAAGAAGAACTTTATATGTTTATATCGGCAGAACGGCCTTCTTTAATGTTAAAAAATTGGGATGAGTGCAGATTACATTTTAAAATTACTCCAGAATTGTATCATTAGATTCGTGGTTGCTCTGACTCATGGTTAAAAGTGAAGCTTCAACAGGGCAAGGAAACTCCACCATTGCCTGATGCTGCAAAGGGGTATCTGAGGTGGATTATGGGACAAAGTGAAGGTGCAAGTCATGGACCGAATTCCACCTGGCCTTGGAGGTTCTACACAGTCGGTTCAAACATGGAGGGAATGGAATTTATACATAATGTCTACCAAGAGCCAATGGCAATAGGGGTTGCCTTTTTGGATGTAATGTATGGACCAAGCAGAAGTAGAAATTGGAATGAGGATCGCTTTGAGTGTTTGTTGAAAAGCTTGATGACAATTGCTTCTCCCCCAGTGCAATTCCTTCTTGTGGTGTTCTTGACCATGGATCATGTATCATGTTTGACGAATGCATTAAATAAGACATGTGGGCAATATAAAATACACTTCGGTTGCCTTAATTTTGAAACTAGAGATATATTTGTCACTGGATCTATGGATGGCTTAATTGCCTGTGTACTGGTAAGCAAGGAAAAGCATTTCAACGATATTGAGCGCTATACCAATGCACAATGTAAGCCATCAATATATGTTGCAGATGAAAAATATGAAAAATCAAGTGGTGCAGAAGAATCAGGTGATGAGGATGATGATGACGAGGAGGATGATGATGAATTTGACATTGAATTATCCTTGAAAAGAAAACGTTCAAGTATCATGAAAGACATGATCATGGGTTTCTGTCGAGAAGATGAGTATGTATTGGACTTGTTCTCTGAGGCGCTTGCTGCAATAGAGTCTCTTTCTTGTAAGAGGCGTGTTGTTTCAGTTGTTGAGACTTATGAGGAGTTGGCAAAGGTTGAAAGTATATGTTGCACGTATGCTTACAGTAATCATGAAATTCGACAATGGGCTGGCTTGCAAGAACCAATATTGGCAATAGAGGGGGTATCAAAAGAAGATGATACAATGGAAGGTGGAGGTGATAAAGAAATTGATACCATACCAGGACAAAAAGAGCTTCAACCCTTCAATGAAGTGCAGCGTGAGCATTTACAAAAACATGCTTCAAAGTTTTGGGAAACAGAAGAGGAAGAAACAGGTCCTTGAAATTGTCCTTTTATATGGTGTTCATGTTTTCCATATGTTATCTTGCTATATTATCCATATGATGTATTAATTTTGTTCCAAAGATCTTTTAATATTACTTGGAAATTCATTCTATCTCATTGCCATAATTCAAACATTCATATGTATTCTTGAATATGTTTAATTTTCTATATTTCATGAAAAGATGTGTTTGCATGTTGTAATACCTTTGGAGTGTGATACACATCCAAATTTATTTATGAGTTCATAAATGTTAAAGAGTGTGTTGAGTCTTGATCATGATGAATGAATTAGTGTAAATTGTTGTTTCTATCCTTATTCACTTCATATGAATGCTCAAATATGTTTTGGCCGCTTGGCCAAATCTTTTCTTAGTGGGAACACTCGGGCAATGCTAGATAATGTTGGACTCCACTCTATCTATTATGCAAAGGTTTTTGGCATTGTAAGGATATGTAGTTTTGGGGATTAAAATAACTTGAAAGGGTATAGATTCAACAACTTTAGGGGGTATACTAAGCATATGAACATGAATGCTTTCTTTTTTTTAGTATTCCAATTTTGTTTTGAAAAAGAAAAACATGAATGCTTTCACACAAACAAATTGCATTGAGAGCACACAACCTAAAGTTTGACAATTTGGTTTTCCATCTCAATATTCAGTTTGTTTCTACTTATGAATTTCATTTCCTTGTTTATCAACAGATATTGGCCATCTTAATTTCACATCACTAGAAGCATTGCCTGTACATGTGACACCTGATCCAATGATTCATTATGTGCCTAATTTGAACATTAGCATGCAAGTTCCAAGCTCAACATGGTTGATTGAAAATGTTGAGGATGCAATGTCTGCAGTTAATGTTCCATTGACAAATGTGAATGCAAGCTTAGAAGGTAAAGGAGAAGATGCAATGTCATTGTATGAAGCCAAGGTGCAGGAAGAAATCTTAAAAGGTAAAGGAGAAGACATAATGTCACCCTCAGAAATAATGTCAAAAGAGGTGATAACAAAAATAAGACTAGCGGTGATAATAGATTTGAAAGGGTTATTGCTCGAGCGTTGTTTTTCAAAGTCAAATAAACATATGAGCTTGCACAATGGGAAGCATTGGCTTGTTCTCCGTCCTGGGTGTTTAGAGTTTCTACAATGGTTGCTCGCGATCACTATCATGTTGGCATTTGGTCCACTGCAGGAGAAAAGGGCATGGTGCAACACATGCTAGACACTTTGGAGCATCAGTTAACAGAAAGTTACATTTCTTCATGGTTTGGGGTGCGATGGCATGCCACAAGCATACAAAGAGTAGAATCATTCGACCAGACAGGATGAATGTGGAAGCGGAGTTTAAACCATTAATGAGAGTGTGGTGTTGTTTTAAAGAGGAATGCAAACCAGCAAGAACAGTGTTCATTGATGTTTCGCCTTACACAGGTTGTTTTAATCCAGCAGAAAATTGCATTTTCCCTACAAAATTTGATATAGATTGTGGTGATTCTATTTTGCTTCATGAGTTATTACCGTACCTACAGATGCTAAATGATGCAGTAGATGTGCACAGTGCCATCTCTTCTAACAGATTTGGTCAAGCTCCGATTGTCGAAGGGCATGATATGTTCTATTATTTTCAACCAGTGATCCTTGAATTCAAAGAAAAAAACAAAGAAGTTCTCGAAAGGATGAATGTCGAATCTCATATGTCTACTCGTAGTTCAAAAAAAGACACAGAGAAAGGTATTACTTCACCTATAACCAAAACTAGAGTGAGAGGGACTTGTCCTACTACAAGAAGTATGGTGCATGCTCAACATGTTACATTGAATGAAGAGGAAGAATGCATGCTAGGAAAAATTGCCAAAATGGGGCCATTGAAAGATAGTGAGGCAAAACGCTTTGCTATGGTTCTTGGATGCAAGGAAAGGGGAATCACTGCTGATGCTGCAAGGGCATTCTTAGCCAACTTGATTCAATTTTATTGCATAGACAACCCTTAGGGAATGTGAGTGATCTTGTTAATTAGAGTTGTAGACACAAATGCTCAACTAAAACATTTGTACCTACATTCTGATTTATATTTGGACACTATTTGGTTAGATTTGATTAGCAAAACATTATGTTTCAATTTGTTTTATGAAAGAATTAATAGACATTGAGTCAGTACCTTGTCCAAAAATTGCTATGTGCTTTGTGATGTGAGTTTGTATTCCTCCACTAAAAGAATGATTCTTTGATTTTAAACATATGATAGGTGTTGCAGATTGTCCTGAAAAGTTGAAGAGCTATCTTATTACAAATTTTGATCCTGCATCCAATGGCTTATGGAAACATAAATTGCCCATACCCATTGAGCGCGTGTTCAAAATGGATGGCATCCATTATGAAGTAAAGAAATCAACAATACCTGGGGCAGGATATGGTCTTTTTGTACATACGAGCATCAAGAAAAAACAAGATTTGATGGTATATAATGGTCCAAAGTATGATTATGATACTTGGAGATCTCTCTCAAGTTTTCCCCAAGGATGAAGACTTATGGAATGTTTGAAGATCCATTCATTGAGCCATTGACAGATGTGAAATGTATTGTGGGAGATGTATTGTATGGAAACATTGCTGGATATATAAATAGCTCAATGTATTATAAAGAAAGAACAAATGTTATATTTGTATACATCCCTAAACTACCACCTTGGGCTCAAAAGTCACAAGGAAATTTGAGTGCCCATGGCTACATTACTGTGCAAACCATAAAGGATATCTCCTTTGGAGATGAGCTACTTTGTGAGTATGAATACTAGTATGGAATTGTTAATGATTATGTTAAACGATGTGGTGCAAAATTGGCTAATGTGTCAATGGTTTTGATTATAGCTCTATTGTGGCTCTATTGTGATGGAGAGTTTCATGAGCTCTATTGTGATGGAACGGTGTTTTTGAACACCACATTTATATGATGGATGTCAAAGCTCTACCATAATCCTATTGCATATGTAAATACTGCAATTTATCAACATAGAAACATATGCATTTGACATTAATTTGATACATCTTATATACCAAATAAAAATTAACAGTTGTTGCAAGTTTAATTTTGTTTTTGAAGACCACAGTTATATGATGGATGTCAAAGATCTATAACAATCCTATTGTCCATATATCAATACTGCAATTTAATTTACTCCAATGAATCTTCCTAACGCAACATCTATAAATTGGCTTTTGTTTGTGGTTTTGATGCATACAAACAACAAAAATCTTTCTTTCACTAGCAAATCAACAAATTTTTTGGCCATGGAGCCATGTTCACATCTATTAAGGCCTTTTGCCATAGCAACATATGGAAGATTTTTGCTTGGGTTTAATTGGGAAAGTATTGTGCATGGTCCTCAATGGAGCTAATGTTTCAATAAAAAACATCAAATTTTACTTTTGAAGTGACTATATTTTATTTCGTGGGAATTGGGATTTTCCCAAATTCTCTAATATAGTGTTTAAACTCAAGTTTCCTCCCCCTAGGGTGCACCTCTGGCTCAAAGCAATTCTCGACATTTTGCCTCTATCGTCTGTGCCGACACTTTTTGTTCTTTGTGACTGTTGATGAAATTCTGCCTCTATAGAATAAATGTCAACCTTGACATAATCAAGTGTGCCTTTGATGTGTGAAGAGAGTGGGAGAGAGGTAAGGAGTCTCACCTGCAGCATTCTCACATACACAATGGGGGAATACACACGAAGGTGGAGGCTGAAAAAAGTTTCTCTTCTTAGTTGTGAAAGCCAAAAAACTCTCTCTCTTACAAAAAGGAATAGATGAACCCTAGATGTGGGTCTCAAATCAAACTCAACTAACCTAGGTGGCATACTAACTGAGCCACTAACTAGAGTACATAAAGATAGCTGTCATCCAGCTATTATTCATGGGCAGTGTACCAACCGCATCTGCAACTAACAAGTCGGTGACATAAATGCACAACGGTCACCCTGGAATATCATGAGTGGAGCTCAATATCTCAACACTCCCCCTCGAGCTCAATCCCAATTCCTACACACCAAGCAGGTCTCTAAACTTGCACAGCTTCTCTACGTCCAATGCCTTCGTGAATGTGTCAGCTACCTAATCCTCTGTGCTGACATAAACTAGATCAATAAAACCTACTAGAACCTTCTCCCATACATAGTGGTAATGCACCTCAATGTGCTTTGTTCTAGCATGATAGACTGGGTTATTTGCCAAGTGTATACTGCTCATGTTGTCATAATAAATGACAACTGGCCCATTTATAGATTGATACATATTATAAAGCAGCTTATGCAACCAAGCTGCCTCACATGCAGCCATCGCTGCACCCCTGTATTCAGCCTCTGTGCTCGACAAGTGATGATCCCTCAGTCGAAGGGGCATGAGGGGATGGCTGGGTAGTAGTTCCAGCCATCGGTGTAGGAGAGGGAATGGTTGAGGTCCTTTGAGATAGCAGAGAGAAGAATCTCGCTGCCTCCTCATCGGTCATCTATGGTACAAACTCGTCGAGACTCCCAACAAAGCCATGTGCTACTAGTAAAGCGAGGGGTAGTCGCAGTGCTACGTTCGAAAGGAGTCAGACCAAGGGTAGTCATAGTGCTAGGTCCGAGAGGAGTCAGACCAGTGGTAGTCGCAGTGCTACATCCGAGAGGAGTCGGACGAGGGGTAGTCCCCTCAAGTGTCACTTGAGAGGAATCAAAGTCCTCTGGAGCATAGAGATCGTGATGTCTCCTCCTGTGAGGCTGTCCGTACTCATCGGATGTGTGACGTGATCCCATGTCTAACATAGACACAAACACAAAAACAAAAAACAAAAAACAAACATAAGCATATGCATAGGCATAGGCATAGGCAAAAACATATGATTATGATCGAAAGAGGAAAATGAGAGATGCTCATGAGAGAAGGAAAAGAGGGAAAAGAGGGAGGGAAAGTGAAAAAGAGATTGAAAGAGGGAGACATATGCTCATGATTATGCTTATGCATGAGCATAAGAGAAAGAGACATATGCTTATGCTTATGCATGAGCATAAGAGCATGAGCATGAAAGGGGGGAAAGAGGGGGGAAAAGACGGAGGAAAAGAGGAAGAAGAGGGAAAGGAAAAGAGATTGGAAGGGGGGGAAAGAGAGAAGAAGAGGGAAAGGAAAGAGGGAAAAAGAGACATATGCTCATGCATAAGCATAAGCATAAGCATAAGAGAATGAGACATATGCTCATGCTTATGCTTATGCATGAGCATAAGAGAATGAGACATATGTTCATGCTTATGCTTATGCTTATGTGTGAGCATAAGAGCATGAGCATGAAAGAGGGGAAAGATGGAGGAAAAGAGGAAAAGAGATTCAAAGAGGGGAAAGAGGAAAAGAGGAGAAGGAGCATAAGCATAAGCATGAGTGTATGTCTCCTTCTCTTATGCTTATGCTTAGCATATGTCTCCTCTTATGCATAAGCATAAGAGAAGGAGACATACGCTCTCCTTCTCTTATGCTTATGCATAAGAGGAGACATATGCTAAGCATAAGCATAAGAGAAGGAGACATATGCTCATGCTTATGCTTATGCATGAGCATAAGAGCATGAGCATGAAAGAGGGGAAAGAGATTGGAAGAGGGGAAAGAGGGGGAGAAAGAGAGAAGAAGAGGGAAAGGAAAGAGGGAAAAAGAGAGATATGCTCATGCATAAGCATAAGCATATGTCTCTTATGCTCATGCATAAGCATAAATATGAGCATATGTCTCCTTCTCTTATGCTTATGCTCATGCTTGTGCATAAGAGAAAGTGGCATATGCTCATGCTTATGCTTATGCATGAGCATAAGTGTGAAGATAGTGGGAGAGAGGGAAGGAGTCTCACTTGCGGCTTTCTCACATACACAATGGGGGAATACACACAAAGGTGGAGGCTGAAAACAATTTATCTCTTCTTAGTTGTGAAAGCCAAAAGAACACACGTACAAAGAAATAGAAGAACCCTATATGTGGGTCTCAAACCAAACTCAACTAACTAAGGTGGCATACTAACTGAGCCACGAACTAGTGTAGATAAGGATAGCTGTCATCCAGCTATTATTCATGGGTGGTGTACCAACCGCATCTGTAGCTAGCAAGTCGGTGACATAATGCACAACAGTCACCCTGGCATATCGTGAGTGGAGCTCGATATCTCAACACTCCCCCTCGAGCTCAATCCCAATTCTTGCACACCAAGCAGGTCTCTAAACTTGCGCAGCTTCTCTGCACCCAATGCTTTCGTGAATATGTCAGCTACCTGATCCTCTGTGCTGACATAAACTAGATCAATAAGACCTAGTAAAACCTTCTCCCGCACATAGTGATAATGCAGCTCAATGTGCTTTGTTCTAGCATGATAGACTGGGTTATTTGCCAAGTGTATTTGCCAAGTGTATACTGCTCATGTTGTCACAATAAATGACAACTGGCCCATCTGTAGACTGATGCATATCATAGAGTAGCTTATGAAACCAAGCTACCTCACATGCAGCCATTGCTGCACCCCTGTACTCAGCCTCTGTGCTCGACAAGGCAACTGTAGGCTGTTTCTTGCTGCTCCAAGTGACTGCAGCACTCCCAAAAGAGAACACATATCCACTGGTATATCGTCTATCAGAAATACTACCAGCCCAATCAGCATAAGCGTATCCGTGCAACTGTATCTGAACCCTAGCCTCATAAAATAGTCCATACTACAATGTAGACTTCAGATACCTGAGTATGCATCTAGCCACATCCAAATGCGGTTTCCTTGGAGCCTGCATAAACTGACTTACCAATCCAACAGCATAGCTTAAATCTAGCCTGGAAATAGTCATCATATAAATCAAACTTCCTACTATGCATCTGTACATAGTAGGGTCTTCCAGAAGCTCACCTGCATCTGAGCTTAGCTTCACATTCTGCTCCAAAGGAACTAAAATAGGCTTACAGCCTATCATCCCATATTTGGACAGCATGTCCAATCCATACTGCCTCTGCAAGAGCTATATCCCACTTGGTGATCTAATCACCTCAATGCCCAAGAAATAACGCAGCTCTCCCAAATTCTTCATCTCAAACTTCTGCTTCAATAGCATTTTCACATGAAGGATATCTTCATCACTATCACCTGTGATGATCAAATCATCAACATAAATGACAAGCAGCAAAATACCTTTCTCTGTTTTTCTCACATAGAGTGAGAAATCTACCTTGGAAATCTGAAAGCCAATAGTGACAAGATATTGTCCTATCTTGTTAGACCATGCTCTAGGTGCTTGCTTCAAGCCATACAAGGCTTTCTTCAACCTGCAAACAAACTCAGGATGAATAGCATGAACATAACCTGGTGGCTGCTCCATAAAGACCTCTTCTTGCAAATCACCATGCAAGAAAGCATTCTTTACATCCATTTGATGTAAAGACCATCCCTTTGATGCAGCCATAGCAATGACTGCTCTTACAGTTGCCATCCTTGCAATTGGACTGAATGTTTCTTCATAATCAATGCCATATGTCTGTGCATACCCCTTGACAACTAATCTTGCCTTGTATCTATTCACAGAACCATCTGCATTGTGCTTGATCTTATAAACCCACTTACAGCCAATTGCATTCTTGTCTTTAAGCAAAGGCACCAATTCCCATGTAGCATTTGCTTCCAAGGCATCCATTTCTTCATCCATGGCTTTCTCCCATTTTTCATTTCCCATGGCTTGCTCAAAAGAAGTGGGTTCTGGTTCCTATATCACTTTGACCATATAGGCATAGTGAATGGCTGTAAATCCATCATATTTCAGCCTATCCACAGGATACCTAGCTCTGGTAGACCTGTGCAAAATAGGCTCACTTCCAGGTGCTCTCAAAACATCCGTGGTCTTCCTTACTCCAGGTGTAACAACAGAAGGAATACCCAACTCATCATCAATGCTCTATTCTGAGCCACTGGATTCACCATCCACATAAGAGTGACCTGCATTCACATCAAACATGGGCTGATCTACCTTCTCTTTTCCTTTTCGTGATACCTGCGTACCACTATTTGCATTGCTTTAAGGAGATTCTCCTGATCTCAATCTACCTGTCCATGGCGAGGTATGTGAACCACTGTTAGAGGACACTATAGGTCCACTGATATTTTGTGATTGCTGCTGTGAATTCTGTGCAGCATTACCATTTTGTGCATCTACATCAATCATCACATTTACTGGTTTATACCAGCTGCTCATCTCATCAAAAACAACATCTCTGCTCACTGTAAACTTATGAGTAGAAGGGTTATAGCATCTATACCCTTTTTGCTGTAGAGAATAACCAATAAAGATGCACTTCTCAGCTTTTGGATCCAACTTGGACCTCAAGTCATCTGGCACATGAACATAGGCAATGCATCCAAAAATTTTCAAATGAGAGATGTCTGGTTTCCTACCAGTGTACAACTCCTCTGGCGTCATGCCATGTATTGCTGCAGTGGGAGTCTTGTTCATTATGTAAACTGCTGTAGCAACTGCTTCAGCCCAATAATAATCTGGTAGATCTTTTTCATTTAGCATGGCCCGAGATACCTCTCCAATATGCCTGTTTTTCCTTTCTGCAAGTCCATTTTGCTGTGGGGTATGACTGCATGAATATTGCTGCTTTATCCCATGCTCCTATAGGAACCTTGCAAACTCATTTGAGAGGTACTCTCCCCCTCCATCTGACCTTAGAAATTTTATTTGCAGGCCTGTTTCTTTTTCCACCATAGCTTTAAAAGCTTTGAAGTGCCCAAACACTTCACTTTTCTTTTTCATAAAATACATCCAAACTTTTCTGCTGAAGTCATCAATAAAAGTGACAAAATAGTGACAATCTGTAATAGATGCAGCTTTAGTAGTCCACACATCAGAGTGGATTAATTCCAATGGCTTTTTACTCTCTTGAACATGCCTAGGAAATGGTTTCCTTGCCTGTTTTCCAAATTGACAGGCTTCACAAACCTTATGCATTTCTGCAACCTTGAATTTAGGCAATCCTGCAACAATATTTTGGGCTTGCATTGATTTAAGTCACTGTATATTAACATGACCAATGCGTTTATGCCAAATATCAATATCTGCAACTACACCGGTCCCATGTGCAAACATTGCTGCACTAAATTCAGGCATGTCTGCATCCAACGTAAACATCCTGCCCTTCTTCTTTCCTTTTGCTATCAAGAGACCGTTATTTTTCATATCCTCAACAAAGCATCCATGAGGATTAAATCTGACCTGCAAGCCCTGCTCAACCATTTGACCAACAGAGACCAGGTTCTTGGTGATGTTCGAGACATGAAATACATCAGATAGGTATTTCTTTTTCCCATCCTACATAGAACAAATGAATTTTACCAATCTGCACAATAGGATGTGCAGTATCATCACCAGTCTCCACAAATCCTGGTTTTTTCATTTTCCTTGCATCTTGCATCCATTCTGCATGACTTGTCATGTGGTTTGATGCACCTGAGTCAACATACCACACATCATTTCGTTCTTTTGCACTTGTCACAGAATTGGTCATATGCTGCACCATAAATAGATGCTCATTTCTGTCATCCCCCTGTCTACTAGAAGATGCATAATTGCCTTGCTGCAATTTTCCATTCATAATGTCATTCTGCTTTTTGTAGCAGTCTTTAGCCATATGTCCCATTTTACCACAGTAGTAGCATTCAACATTGTTGTTTGCATTTTGGCCTCTCTGCCATCCACCACGGCCTCTTTGGCTCCCCCTGCCTCTAGAGTTACCACGTCCTCCTCCATAGGACTGGTTTTCTTGAGTTTGCTGCATATTCTGATTTTTACCATGGCGTGCAGATCGGCCTCCTCTACCTCTGCCTCTACCTCTTCTAGCATTTGAGCAGAAGACAGTTTCTTTTGAAGTTCCTCCTAAAGAAGATGCACCCCCATTTCTCTGCTCTTCAGAAATTAGAAGAGCAAACAACTCTTCAAAATCAGGAAATTTTTCACGGACGGCAATGGATGTCCGGAACTGTGCATAATCCTTTCCTAGACCATTCAAGGTTATAGAAACTAGATCATCATCTTCCACCGGTGAACCAATGGAAGCAAGTGCATCTGCAATTTTCTTCACGTTCATGTGGTAGTCATTTATGCTCAAATTTTCTCTCTACACATTGTGCAACTCCTATTTGAGCTGCATTCTCCTGGCTTGTGTATTTGTGCTAAACATTTTTGCCAAAGTATCCCATGCCTCCTTTGGCGTACTTGCATCCTGAATATGCACAATCATAGAAACCGAAATACTGATAGACAGCCAATACATAACTTTTCTGGCTCTCTCATGCCATCCTTTAAATGCCTGCATTTCCTGTTGATTGGGAACATTAGGAAGAACTGGTTCTTCTTCATTTCCTGTAATGAACTCCCAATAGCCTTTTCCCATAAGGAAATTCATCATTCTAAACTTCCATGCCTAGAACTTGTTCTTCTCAAGCTTTTCTGTGACAATCTGTGAAAGAGGATCATACGCCATTACAGAACACTGCAAAATATTCTGTCACTGCAAAAAACACAGCTTTTGCCTCACACGGGTAGATCTGCAGAACTGATGAAAGTGGTATTTGACCACACAGTCACTTCCTAGTGATGATTTTGCATCAACAAGCAACAAGCATGATTCTGCAACTTCCAATATCTCTGCACACAGGCATACGATGCAATTTCTATGGCAACTTTTCACCGACCAACCGAGTAGTGGTCGCACAGCAAAAACAGGGCCTTTTTCTGAGTGCCTGCGATGAACTTCCGCCTTCAAAATGGGCCCTGAAATGGCCTTGAATCAGAAAAATAAAGTCACTGGGGGCTTGGCCCTTTCCTACAACATATACTGCCCTCTCGCCACACCGCGAAGGGCGTCTCAATATGAGACAGTGCACTCTTGCACTTCTGGCTGTGCTACCTGCAGAGATTTGCTCCCAGACTCGAAATAGGAAAGCAACATTGGTCCTCTTACCAGGACACCATGAACTTGGTTTGCTTTCTTGAGCTCCTTACCATGAACAAGGCTCTGATACCATGTGAAGATAGTGGGTGAGAGGGAAGGAGTCTCACTTGTGGCTTTCTCACATACACAATGGGGGAATACACACAAAGGTGGAGGCTGAAAACAATTTTCCTCTTCTTAGTTGTGAAAGCCAAAAGAACACACGTACAAAGAAATAGAAGAACCCTATATGTGGGTCTCAAACCAAACTCAACTAACTAAGGTGGCATACTAACTGAGCCACGAACTAGTGTAGATAAGGATAGCTATCATCTAACTATTATTCATGGGCAGTGTACCAACCGCATCTGTAGCTAACAAGTCGGTGATATAAATGCACAACAGTCACCCTGGCATATCGCGAGTGGAGCTCGATATCTCAACAATAAGAGCATGAGCATGAAAGAGGGGAAAGAGGGGGAGAGACATATGCTCATGCATAAGCATAAGCATAAGTATAAGCATATGTCTCTTATGCTCATGCATAAGCATAAGCATAAGCATAAGAGAATGAGACATATGTTCATGCTTATGCTTATGCATGAGCATAAGAGAAGGAGACATATGCTCATGCTTATGCATGAGCATAAGAGCATGAGCATGAAAGAGGGATAAGAGATTGGAAGAGGAAAGAGGGGGGGAAAGAGAGAAGAAGAGGGAAAGGAAAGAGGGAAAAAGAGGCATATGCTCATGCATAAGCATATGTCTCTTATGCTCATGCATAAGCATAAGCATGAGCATATGTCTCCTTCTCTTATGCTTATGCTCATGCTTGTGCATAAGAGAAAGAGACATATGCTCATGCTTATGCTTATGCTTATGCATGAGCATAAGAGCATGAGCATGAAAGAGGGGAAAGAGGGGGGAAAAGAAGGGGAAAGAGGAAGAAGAGGGAAAGGAAAAGAGGGAAAAAGAGGAAGAAGAGGGAAAGGAAAAGAGGGAAAAAGAGACATATGCTCATGCATAAGCATAAGCATATGTCTCTTACGCTCATGCATAAGCATAAGCATAAGCATAAGAGAATGAGACATATGCTCATGCTTATGCTTATGCATGAGCATAAGAGAAGGAGACATATGCTCATGCTTATGCTTATGCTTATGCATGAGCATAAGAGCATGAGCATGAAAGAGGGGAAAGAGATTGGAAGAGGAGAAAGAGGGAGGGAAGAGAGAAGAAGAGGGAAAAAGAGGGGGAAAGAGATTGAAAGATTGAAGGAGAAGGAGAAGGAAAGGAGGGAAAAAGAGATTAAAAGAGGGGGAAAGAGATTAAAAGATGAAAAAAAGAAGAGAAGGAAAGGAGGGAAAAAGAGATTGAAAGAGGGGGAAAAAGAAGAGGTTAAAAGAGATTGAAAGAGGGGAAAAAGAAGAGATGGAAGAGGAGAGAAGAGGGAAAGAAGAGGGAAGAGAGGGGAAGAGAGGGTTCACGCATCGCGAGGTTGGGGTTTTAACCCACAGGGTCGCTATATAGCGACGATGGTCAGTCGCTATATAGCGATGCTTTTAATTAAAAGCGTCGCTATATAGCAATGGAACAGAGTGAATCATCACTATATAGCGACAGAACAGGTCAAAACATCGCAATATAGCAACGCTTCAGGACACTTTATGTTTAAAGTTAAAAAAGAAGCTCATATATGCTATTTTATAACTATTAATATATTTCCTTGCAACTTATGTCGTGATTTTATAAGTGTAGATGGAAGGGATGAGTGGAAGCTTGTCCAATGATGTGCCAAAGCCCGAGAGCACAAAGTGGCTTACGGAGAGGTTATATTATCATTGCACTCATTGCAAGCGAGAAGTACGACATCAATGTCGTATTATCTTGTGCCACTTGCGGATGTATGGGAGGAACCCAAACTAGCACCCACCATTGGTGTTGCACATGTTGATGGATTACCGGTAAGTCAAAGCTATTTAAGTTCGTGGTTAATATTGGATACCATTATCATATGAAACCTTGAGACAAGATCTTATATTTACACGAAATCTTAAAACAAGATGAGGAGGCTGATGAGGGTGCGGATATACCTTCACACTTTGAGTAAGACTATAGTCTCTTGGATGATGACGAGGGTATGGTCGACATGATGGATTCTATTTTTAGGGGCACTACATCCCATGTACACGTGATGTCAGAGTGTGAGTTCAAAATGCAAGAGTTGCAATCAACACAATTGTACGAGGGTGCTAGGATGTCTAAACTATGTGCTTGTCTCTCAATCTTGAATTTGCAAGTAAAGTATGGGTGGTCGAATACAAGTTTCTTGGCCTTAATGAGGTTAGCTCTTGACATGGCCCATAGTCATGGTGAATTACAATATCCCACCATGGCTAACAATAAAAAAGGGACACCTCATTCTTGCACTACTTGTGCCAAGGAAGTGCAAGGCAAAAAATATGGACGTGTACATGGCACCTTTGATAGAGGAGTTACAGATATTATGGAGAGGAGTGCGGGTCTTTAATATTTCCACAACTCCTAGACGTAGCAATGATATTTTGGTCAGGGGTATATTGATGGGGGCCATGCATCACTACCCAGGATATGGAGAGTGCGCAGGTACATGGTTGTGTCTCTACAAGTATAATATAGGATTATGCTTTTATGACTCTCTTTCGCATGCATGTCTTATACTAACACATTCATGCATGCATGCAGGACTTGCTACAAGTGGGTACCATGCTTGTCATGTTTGCGGAACGGGTTTGAAATCGCTTGCACGATACTCTAAACATATGAGGAAAAATGTTTATGGTCATGCTCGATACCTTCCACTGGACATCTCCCACATGGAGGTCAGCTTGATCCACCACCATCATATTTGAAGGCAAGTGACTGGATTCAAGCTTAGAGGGTGAATGGAGAGGAACGTCATCCTAGTATGAAGAGGCTATCGATCTTTCATGAGCTTCCTTATTGGGGTCAGTTACAAATCAATCATCTCTTGGATCCCATGCATATCTTCAAGAATGTGGGGGCTACTATTTGGGCACACTTGGTTGGTTCCAAAGACTCGAGAGGAGTGTGAGAAGACTTGTGTGCTATGAATAGGATGTCTTGTTTGTGGCCCCAAGTGCATGCTTCGAGAAAAGTTGTCTTCCCGAAAGAAACATGGATCCTCTTTATGAGGGAGGAGGCAGCGGTCAAGGCGGACATTGCCTCTTTTTTCAAACACCGACAGGGTACATGCGTTGCTTGAAAGGAGCATTTTCAGAGGACAATAAGCTTAGTGGGCTTAAGTCCCATGATTGGCACAAGGTTTTACAGGTATTCTAAGCTGTAGAATTAGTGTACCGATAATCATGATGCGTTAGCATAATTATGATTATGTTATATTGTTGACATGACTTCTTTGTTGCTTTGATAGTTGATCCTCCCAATTACAATAAAAGGGTGCTTACAAGAAGACGTTAGAAATGCTATATTCAAGATCAATGGTATTGTGAGGTATGCTTACTATCAAATCTCATTGATTGCATTTTCTTCAATTTAACCTGAATAATCTATAGATTGATTATGAATATATCTTACATGGACATGTGAAATAGGTGGATATCTCAAAAAGAGATCTCCATATTGAGCATCGAGAAGGCTAGGGTGGAATCCATCGAAGCCGTATGCTTTCTTGAGAAACACTTTCCCTCGAGCATTATGACAACTCAAGTCCACTTGCTTGTGCACATAGTTGATGAGGTGGCTATTGCAGGTACCATTCATAGTCGATGGATGTTTTTTCTCGAGAGGTTTATGAAAACTTTGAAGGGATTTGTAAGACAAAGAGCAAGACCAGAAGCAAGTATGGTAGAGGGATGGCTTGTGCAAGAGTCATTAGTATATATCACGGAGTTTCTTGCATCCATGGATCCCGATATGCCACAAGCTTGGCATAACAAGAATGATGATTGCATCGTTGGTGAGGTTCCCCAAGGAAAAGGGATTGAAAGAAAGATGAGCAAAGAGCAAATGGAGAAATTCAATAAGCTTTGTATCCTCAATAGCCCTGAGATGCAAAAGTGGATTGAGAGATATGAAGTGGCCAAAGCAGAAAGAATAAATGCAAGGATGAGATTCAAAGTAATGTATAGGCGATCGCAACCATATCCACGAGATCTAGCTCTTCTCCCCATGCACATGTCACTTGATTGGCTACAATTGGCTCTACATAAAGCCGAACGTGATGGAGAGATAATAAATGAGCATGAGTGAGAGTTATCATCTGGATGTATGATGCATGTAAGTTTCTTACCTCTTGACATAATTAAGTAATTATTTGTGGCAATATACGCTATAAAATAGATGCATCTTCATTGATTTAATGATGCTCTTTTATAGTACAAAAAGTACAGTGCATTATGGTCATATGGATGACATTTTTGCATGGAATGCATCGATTCAAAGAGAGTCACATATGATTGTGGAGTCATGGCTAACTTCACACAAGATAGCCGAGCAACTGCTTCGGATACCAATCTTCTCTCCTCACAGTTGGATTATTGTGGAACCATACACGAAATCTATGAAGTTGATTTCAGACGATTTAGTATTTTCATTCTTGATGTAAAATGGTTTAGAACTATTTCCAACGGTCACCATGTGACAGTGAGAAAAGATAGTAGCGGTTTCTTTGCAGTAGACTCCACCAAACATTGGACCAATGAAAGTGATACTTTTGTTCTTCCCAAGCACTGTGAGCAGGTGCATACTAATGATTTAATTAATCGAACCTTTTGTTTTTAAAGATCCATTAATACATGTACTTAAGCATAATCTCATATATATAATTGACAACATCTAGCACCCATCTTCAATATAGGTGGTTTTCCATCTGGATCGTTTTGATCCAAGATGGTGGTGTGTGATCCAAGTTGCACCATGAAGTAAGCAAAATTTTGAAGATAGAGATGTGGATATGGAGATGCCACTACCAATGCTGGATCCAATTGATCCCGATGAGGAAGAAGGAAACAATCATCAAGAATCACCACACTTTATTAAAGAAGATAATCAAATACTTTTAGGTGAACGTATGATGCTAGAGTACGATGATGATATAGGAGATCCACTCGGTATAGAGTTAGAGATAGACTTGTTTGGTGTGTTAGACTTGGCTGAAGATGAAACAATTGATGTAAATGCTCTTCATTGATTTTTTTCATCTCAAACTTGGACATGAATATATGAGCTTCAAAGGGTTGATGTATATGCTCTCATACTTTTATTCTCTCAAAAGATCAAACATGTATGAAAATTTTAAAAAAATTATCATTGGAAATAACTAACTTTTAAGGCCTATATGAGTAAAAAAGCTCTCTGGAAAATGTTGCTATAAAATAGTATCTCAGTGTCACTATATCTGGAAAACGTTGCTATAAAATAGTATCTCAGTGTCGCTATATAGCAACACTTACATTTCTGACAAACATTGCTATATAGCGACTTTAGAAATCGTCGCTATATAGTGACTTTAGAAATTGTCGCTATATAGCCACATTTGCTTAAAGTCGCTATATAGTGACGCTTTACAGGATGCGCTTTCCATACCAATGATTAGCACCCCACACGTGCTAAATGTCGGTACTTAAACATTGCAATAGGATCCGTGTGTAGTAGTGCCACTACATAAGGATCCTATCATTTTCCCTGAGGCTCATCCACCATTTATAAGCTTTATCTCCAAGTGAAAGGCTTGCTTCCATGACTTGATTTTCAGGAGTATTCTTGAGTTGATGGAAGTCTTGCATTTTTGCAAGAACATATATATTACATCCTTGTTGCATTATTTCTCTTCCCCATTGAAAATTCATGGTTTCAAGTCCTTAGGAATGTCAGAGGTTTTCTGAAGTTGAGAGGGGGACCTCTCAACTTGACTAGGAGGATTTGATTATTGTACCATGGGAGTTTGGAAGGATTATCCTCTGAAAGAACATTCAATAAATGGTCTTAAGGAAGGTATCAAAGTTTGGTAGGACCTCTAGGAATGGCAAGCTCGAATATGGATAGAGGATACATAGCTGCAAAGAAATTTTGACCTTAAACATTTTGATTTGATGTTGATAAAGAAAAAAAGAGGACTACAAGATAGGCACTCTAAGTTGGATGGGGGGAAGGTAGCATCCCTCAGTTAGGGAGTTCAACTGGATGGGACAAAATAATACATTCCTTGTCCCAATCTTTGTGGAGCAAGAAGAGCTACTAGTGGCCCATCTAAAAAAGAAATGGCATAAGAGGGACCCCACTAAAATTTGGAGGGCTATATTTGATAAAATATTTACAAAGTCCATCCCTAAGATACACTCTTGACTCTTTTGGTTGATTATGCATAAAGTGGTATGGACAACTAGCAAGGCTAGGAACATCAGGCCAAGAAAATATGCACTAGAGCTCAGGTAGTTCTCCCACATGTCTTTATGATTGCCAGCTTTCCTTGCACCTTTGGGACAAAGTCAGGACTCGTGTTTCCTCTTTCCCTTTTAATTATTCCTACATTCTTTTGGGGACAATCCTAACACCTTTCGAGGGGCAACCTCTTAATACTGCATAAGTGAGAATAATCCATATCATACCATTCCTTCTGACAAAGTATCAAAGTGGGAGTCAATTTTTATACTCACATTCATTGTCTCCAATGTGCAATGATAAGTAGATTTAGATGCTACTCCACCCTCTCTTCAGGGTCATGTCCTCTGTTTCTCCATGCAAGGAGCTCGAAGAGCCACTGACTCAAAAGATCAAGGTGGCTATTTGAAGGAAGGTGGAGATGTACTTGCTTGCGTCTTCATCTTGCAGTTCAATTACATGTAGCTGTGTATTGGTCTTCCCCATCCTTCAAACTCCGTATTAGCCCTTGTGATATTTTATGATCCTTCTTGGAACCATGGTCCAACCGTTCTCCAATTATCTAGAGATTTCTTTCTTGAGCTACGCACCCAAGTACTAAGCCAATATCAATGTCCCTTATTAGTCCCATCTCTTTGATCCAAGGGAGAATATGTACTAGAATATTTCTTACCCTTGGGCTTAGAAGGTAGCCATGGGGAAGATGTATTACCCCACGTGTTCCAACCCTCCTGAGGGATTTATGAGGCTTCTGCTTGAGCATCAAGGTCTAAGAAGTACTTGGATGAGCTCCATTTAATTTTGAACATGACTAAGTGGATGGACCTAGTGGTCCAAGTCCAATGTGTATTACCCTATTAAGTGGTGGACCAAAAGATACCTTGGGCCCAAAAGATACTTATTGAATATAACCCCTCTTTTTCTCTCTAGGCTAAAAGTTCTTCAGGGGCTTCCAAGGGTCAAAGTACGTGCTCCACAATACTGTCTTGGTAAAATATATCCATTAGAGCGAAGAGATACCATCTTTTCATTATCAAACATGTAGAGTAATTTTTTAAGTGCATGCCAATAATCCAAATTCATGGTAGATTACCTAATCATTGCCAAAAGCAAAATTCTCCCATTGAATATAAGTGCATCTAGTGTTCAAGCATACACATCATTACCCAATCATCAACTGGAGGACACCATGATCTCCAAGGGTGGGTGGGTGTATATGCATGTGGTGTGTGTGTGTGTGTGTGTATGTATGTGTGTGTGTCTTTGTGTGTGTGTACGTGTGTGTGTGTGTGTGTGTGTGTGTGTGTGTGTGTGTGTGTGTGTGTGTGTGTGTGTGTGTGTGTGTGTGTGTGTGTGTGTGTGTGTGTGTGTGTGTGTGTGTGTGTGTGTGTGTGTGTGTGTGTGTGTGTGTGTGTGTGTGTGTGTGTGTGTGTGTGTGTGTGTGTGTGTGTGTGTGTGTGTGTGTGTGTGTGTGTGTGTGTGTGTGTGTGTGTGTGTGTGTGTGTGTGTGTGTGTGTGTGTGTGTGTGTATGTGTGTTTTCCCCACCGATCGCATTCCCATAGGCCTGACACACAATCCAAGTGAGGGCAGCAGTCCGCCCATCACAATGGATTGGGTCAGACTACTGCCCTAGATTAAGTCATAAACTTAAACTTAAACTCAAATGGATATACTAGTGTCTCAATCCTCTCTAATGAGTAAGTGAAAAGTAAATAAGAGTATCAATCCTCTCTAACCAATCAGTTAAGGGTGGCCAAATTTCCATAGTCATGGAAGAGTCCTTATTAGATCAGTAGGTCGGGGATTTTCGTAAAGTGTATCAAGTGCAAGACGCTCACCCAATTGGTCAAGGGAATCAATCCTGAGTATCAAAAGAACTATCTTCTTATAAGAATTAACACTTCGAACTTTTAGCTAGATTATCTCTACTATATGGAGACTTATTGTGAATATCAAATACATGAAGAGGAACTACAATTTCTCATAGACTTTTCAATGGATGCATTCAATAACTTGTTGTTGGTCCAAGCATCAAGGCCTAGAAACCAAGGGAAGGGGTTGGTCCCATGGTCCCCATGCCACAATAAGGCTTGAAACTTAAATTTATTGAAACCAGTCGATCCAAGTATATCCATTAGTCATAAGATTTTTATTATCTTACAATGGACATACTAGTGTGTGTACCTCCTATCAAAAAATCTATCCTAGTACACTACTAGACCAGTTTCCAATGTCAAAGTAAACCAATTGCAAACATCCGCTATTGCCCTTTTCAAACATCTAGTGAGAGTAGTCCATTAGTAACCAACCTCTTAATACTCCATAAGTGAGAATAGTACATATATCATACCGTACCTTCTGACAAAGTATCAAAGTGGGAGTCAATTTTTATACTCACATTCATGTCAATACATTGCAAAAAGTACAAAAATATTGATGGCTAGTCTCCCATAGAATGTCCAATCCTAATTATTAGTACTTGGAGATAGTCCACTGTAGAGTTTGTCTCGAGGTTGCCAACACCGTATCTTCATGCCTTAGATTTTACAATGCAAATCATGCAAATCTGATGGAAAGGTATGCTGACTCACCTAGCACCATCACAATAGAAATGAAGGTTAGAACAATACATTTTTTATGTGGATGCCAGGCTTTAATGCCGGCACACAAATGTTATCCATGTCACTCTATCTAGATTAGCATCAAATCTTGGCATTCTTATAAAACATACGTTGGCCAAAAATGTCAGAATTCTAGTAAGTGGTGGTAAGCAAAAAGGTAGAATATAACAAGTGAAGTGTTTAGTAAAGTGACATTTAAAGACATTAATCATGAAATGGAACTCTCCAGTTTCCATTTCAAAGTAATCCATGCTCATAAACCTGTGAGATAAAGTATTAAAAGGGTCTCCAATTCTTGCATCATCAAGGTCATTCAATTCATAAGTAGAAAGGATTATCCCACTAAGGCATATTATAATGAATTCAAAACCAATAGAAATCTGTATTGACTGACCCCTATATCATAAATATCACACTTTAGGCTTAATGCCTCCTTGACCTTAGGACTTGCCCCAAAAAACTTCATATAATGAGCCCATCAGGTCAGTTGATAGTAATTGAATGTAAGTAATACCAATGGTCCTCCTCTTATCCCAATGAAAGTAATGTATAAGGAAGCTATGTGTACTTCCACATTTATAGGAGCTCTTTGGTAAAAATATAAATAAACATTATGCCAAGGATAACAAGATATACATATATTTACACAAGTATAAATGTTAGATATCAATGCTCCACTCTCGTGTAACTATGTGGGAACTAGCTAACTCTACTTGTAAGCCCCCATATGAGGAGAAGGCATTTGAGTAGCTCAGTTATTCGGTAGGTCCTGGTTTGGACACTAGATGGGGGCCATGTGTGGCCTGATGGTTGGACGGCTTCAGATAGAGTTGGCACACCACCAACTAGGTTGCATGCAAGTGTGGGAAGGCATCCCATGACTATTTGCACTGAGGGTAGATAGAGCTTTTCCCGGGGCAGCCCACTCTCAAGTTGCGGGGCCCATTTGGAGTCCCAGATGATCCCGGATGGCTGTGGGCCGAATGGTGTCTGTAGGTCAGTTGCTCTATTTTGCGCACCGATTCTATCATCTGGTCGGTGGCCTATTTTGGGACCGACCCCCAGTCAACCGTTTTGGGCGGACTGGGTTAGTCACCCAATTGAGCCCAACTGACTATGACTGGTGGCTATATAAGAGCAAGCCCGTGAAGCCCATTTCATCACTGGCTACATCAACCCTGATTCCTTAGCATCCAGCCTCCATCTTCTACTATTTCCAGCTCACTATCGAAGCTTCTTTCACAGGAGCGCACGGTTGAGAGGCAGCGCCATCTATTGTATCAGTTCTATAGTAATCAAATTTTTGATTCTCCATACTATCTAGTTTTCTCTCGTGTACGAGATCTTGTTATCTGTTGAGCATAGACGTATTATTTTCTTACATGGTATCAGAGCCTGGACTCTAGCAAGAAGATTTGGTAGTGTGTTTCTGTTTGTGAGAAAATTGTGAGAGATGGCCCAGCCCGCAAGACTGTGAATCCCACCGTTCGGCAAAAGCAGAAAGTTGGATAGCTCTAACTATCCACTCTGGAAGTTCAAGATGAAGACCATCCTAAGCACATACGAGCTTTGGGATACTGCTACTCGGGTGGATGTGAGGCCGGTTGCGAGATCGGATCCACCCAATGTAGGACAACAAATAGTACCAACTGCAGATGAGATTCTCGCGTGGACAAGAAGAAATGCAGATGCACTGTGTTCTATTGTCTGCAGTGTAAGTGATTCTATCATGGCATTAATTCAACATGTCACCATAGTGGAGGAGGCATGGACGGTCTTGAAAAATTAGTACAAGACCATGAATTAGACACGGATTCAAAATTTGGAGACTCAATTCACGAACGAGAAACTGTCTGAGTCTGAAGCGGCAGAGAACTTCATCGCCAAGGTGTTGACTCTGTGCCAACATGAACTTATGAAGAAAGAGAAGGTGTTACAACTTTGTGTTACAACTTCTAGACACAACTTTGTGTTACGACTTTGTGTAACAACTTTGTGTTACAAGTTTGTGTTACAACTTTGTGTTACAACTTCTACATGTAGAGAGAGAATGTGTTACAACTTTGTGATACAACTTTGTGTTACAACTTTGTGATACGACTTTGTGTTACATGCAGAGAGAGAAGCTCTCCAACTTGTATAAATACCCCATAATGGAATGAAGCCCACACTCTTTGGGGCATTGTGTTGAGTCTACTTTGGTATTCCAAGCATTTGTCTCAAGTGTCCATGCTTCCTTGCACTGCACGTCCAAAAGCATGTCCTAACCTTGCAACCCTTCTCCCCTCTCCTCCAACCCTGCAACCCACCCTCTCCCTCTCCTCCTCCCTCCTCCTCCTTCCTCCTTCTCCTTCTCCTCCTCCTCCTCCTCCCTCCTCCTCCTCCTCCTCCTCCTCCTCCTCCTCCTCCCTCCTCCTCCTCCCTCCTCCCTCCTCCTCCTCCTCTCTCTTCTTTCACCCATGCTCTTACACCTTCTTCCTCTCCCACTCCTATGCTTTCCTAAACCCTTAAACTCCATGATTTATGAGGGAGATGAGTTCTCCACCATGTACTCTACTCTGAACCTTGGATCCTCCTTCTAACCCTGGACTCCTTCTAAACCTTGGAACCTCCTTCTAAACCCTGGAACTCTTTCTAAACCCTAGAACTTCCTTCTAAACCTTGGAACTCTTTCTAAACCCTGGAACCTCCTTTTGAACCCTTAAACTCCTCCTAAACCCTACAACTCCCAATGAAGGCGAAAGCCTTCATTACCTCAACAAAGACGGTTTACGTGCCTTTTACACATGCTTGCACTTTGTTTGCTTACCACACTTAAGCCTACGTCTCTCACCGGAACATGACTCGAGGTCCTATTCTACACATATACTACAACCGACAATCCCAATATATCTGTAGGTGACAAAAAGCCTCGAAACCCTGCAAACATAGAATACCCAGCTCTTCCTACGAAAGCAGTAGGAAAGAGCTAACATTTGGCGCCGTTGCCGGGGAGACTAGCGTCTCAAGTAGTGAGTAAACATACGTAGGTATGTGTAAAACAAGTCACTACTTCAAACTTTCACGAACATAACACTGAAGGGCAAGGAGAGTAAAATTTTTTTTCCAATTCTAGCCAAACATATCAACCCCAAACATCCACTTTGGGTTACTACCTTAAGAAATTTTCTTAATTTCTTAAATAGAAGCCACATGATATACAATCAGGCTAGGTAGTGGACATAGATGCGTAGAGCTTTCAATTTTGATCATTTTACCTTTTTACAGAAAAGCAAACCGAGCTCTCCATAAAGAGTTATGGCTCGGGAAGAGTTTAGGGTTAAACCCTAAACCTAAATTCCAATCCTATAAAAACCTACTTCACCCCCCTCATTCTTCATCTTTCACTTTTTGCCTCCATTCTCTTCTTCATTCCGAGCCCCACGCTAGACACTCCTCCCTCTCCATCGACCACCCCCTTACTCCTATCCTCGCAATGTAAGTGACATCGAGCCCTTCTCGCAGCGATGACCTAGCCTTCCACCCACCATCCATTGTTCCGCAACAATCCCGTTACATCGAGAAAGACTTGGAGAGCATTCAGGTGACCACTTCTCCTTGCTTTTTTCGATTTCCGTCTTTCAGTTTTTTTTTGTTCTTTTTTACACCTCCCCCCTCCCACTCCATCTCCACCACCTCCCCCCTCCCCCCTCCCCCTCCATCTCCACCACCACCTCCCCCCTCCCCCTCCATCTCCACCTCCCCCTCCCCCCTTCATCTCCACCCCCCCTCTCCCCCTCCCCCTTCATCTCCACCTCCCCCTCTTCCCCTCCCCCTCCACAACCACCTCCCCCCTCCCCCTCCCCCTCCATTTACACCTCCCCCCCTCCCCCTCCCCCTTCACCACCACCTTCCCCCCTCCCCCTCCCCCTCCATCTCCACCTCCCCTCTCCCCCTCCCCCTCCATTTCCACCTCCCCCCTCCCCCTCCCCCTTCATCTCCACCTCCCCCTTCCCCCTCCCCCTTCATCTCCATTTCCCCCCTTCATCTCCATTTCGACCTCCCCCCTCCCCCTCCCCCTCCACCACCACCTCCCTCTCCCCCCTCCCCCTTCACCACCACCTCCCCCTCCCCCCTCCCCCTTCACCACCACCTCCCCCCTCCCCCTCCCCCTCCATTTCCACCTCCCCCTCCCCCCTCCCCCTTCATCTCCACCCCCCCCTCTCCCCCTCCCCCTCCATCTCCACCCCCCTCTCCCCCTCCCCCACCACCTCCACCACCTCCCTTTCACTCTCTCTCTTCCTTTCTCTCTCCTCTCTTCCCTTTTTCCCCTCTCTCTCTCCTCTCTCTCCACCTCCCCCCCTCACTCTCTCCTCTCTCCCCCTCGTTCTCTCTCCCACCCCTTCTCTCTCTCACTCTCTCCTCTCTCCCCCTCATTCTCTCTCCCACCCCCTCTCTCTCTCACTCTCTCCTCTCTCCCCCTCGTTCTCTCCCCCACCCCCTCTCTCTCTCTCACTGTCTCCTCTCTCTCCCCCTTACCCCCTCCCCCTTACCCCCCCCTCTCTGTAAACCCCCACCTCCCACGCCCCCCCCAACCCCCGCCCCGTGGCGGCGCACGCAGCGCCGCCTGCCCCCTCTCTCTAACCCCCCACCCCCCGCCCCACCCCACCCCCCCTCCCGCGGCAATGCTCCGCAGCACTGCCGCCCACTCACCCCTTGCGGCGGTGCACACAGCGCCGTCGCCGCCCCCGCGCACCCCCTAACCCCCCTGCTCCCCCCCGTGCCACCCCTCGCCCTCCGCCGTTGCCCCCGCGCACCCCCTAACCCCCCTGCTTCCCCCTGTGCCACCCCTCGCCCTCCCCCGCTGCCCCCGCACACCCCCTAGCCCCCCCCGCTCCCCCCCATGCCACCCCCTGCCCTCCTCGCCGCCCCCGCCCGCCCCCCCGCGCCACCCCCCGCCCTCCCTCGCCGCGAGGATTACCAAAAAGCGAGCGGAAATAACCGAGCAAAGTAATTGAACCGAGCGATGAAAAACGAGCAAACCATCCATTATATGAGACATTATCAATTCATAAATTTAATTGAAGCTCAATCAATATAACCAAAGTCTAACTTTCCTCCTCCTTTGCTCAAACATATAAAATCTTTATTGAAAGTTGTTGGTGCCTCTCTTGTCTCCTATTGCCTATTGTAGCTACCTTTCTTTATTACCTCTTGCCTCTAGGAGTGGAATCTTTATTTCTTTACACCTATTCCTCATTTAGAACAAATGGTAGTGGCACTAAAAGACCTCAATTCTTTATGTTTTTCTCATAACCTCTTCTCTTTTTACCCCACTTCGCATGACTCTGAAAATACATTTTTCCTTTGCCTTTTGCATCATAAATAAAATAAAAACTAGAGAGAATTATTTTGTATTATTTTAAGGATATCCAATTTTTTAAAAATTTACTTAGAATCCATAGTCATGTACACCTTATCCTCTACACCACTTCAAGGTCAAATTTCAACATGGAACTTGATGGGTGGTAGAGATAGGATATTAATATGTTGTGCAAAGATGGTCCTAGAAGGCTCGGAATCTCTGCTTACAGAGGCCATAACTCTTGCTACAGACCTTCGATCGAGATTATTTAAAAACCAAAATTGTAGTAATCAAGCTCATCTACACCACTAGAAGTTCATATTTCAACATTAAGCTTGAGGGTTGGTAGAAACCGCGTATTAATACGCGGTGCAGAATGGTCCTAGAAGGCCCAAAATCTCGCTTGTAGAGGCCATAACTTTTTCTACAGACCTCTGATCGAGATGATGTAAGAACCAAAATTGTAGTACTCAAGCTCATCTGCACTATTCCAAGGTCATATCCATATCTCATCATAAATATTGAGGGGTGGTAGAGACCAAGTATTAATATACAGTGCAAAATGGTCCCAAAATAGATGAAACCTCTGTTTGCATGCAATTATTGGAGTGGATCATTGTGTGTTGTTCTAGATAAAATTCTACATGGTCACCTAAATAAGAAGGAGAAGATATGTTGTTTAGAAAGCTCCTTTGAATCAGTGTGTGATGCAAGAGATCAAATATACTTGGTTTTATGATGCATTTAGGCCATACACCTCCAATATTTACTGTATATATTGAACTTATCTTTGAGAAGCTATGTATACAACAAATGAGTAACTAGTGGACTCATTATCAGGCTTGAGGTATATAAGGAACCTAGAGCATCATCCACCATGCATTTTCAATAAAAAGCAAGGGATCCACTAGTTTCATTGAATGTAATTTGATCCTTTTGTAAATAATACTATGAATGGAGATGGGATGTGGTATTGTACCTCTCATCAAACAATGCTTGACAAATGGGATGCATGCTTCTCTTTTGATAATAATACTTTGATTGAGGGTAGTGTTGGGAGCCCCTTGTGTAGGTTGCTAGTGCCAAGAGAGCTCGATTGGATCTTGTTGATTAGGATGGTAATGAGTTTACTATTGAGCCTTTCAAACACCCATATGATTCATGTATATATGCACTCATGTGATATTTTCCAAATTAAAGCGATATCTATTATAATATGAAGTACAAATTCTACTATTATTTATGTAGAAGTCACTTGCCATGCTTTAGGATGAATAGCATTCAGTAGCTTCTTATGTGAAATTCAATTATGATACACATTGTTTAAGAAGATAGGTATAGATCATGGTGTTCTTAATAATATGATCTAATATGATTCGAGGACACTCCTTGCATTTTTAAATGTGGTTGATAGTTTGTAGTGATTTTTGTTTTGCATATATCTTTGATAGGATATGCATAAAACATTGCACTCAATATATATAGTCTAGCAAGAGATTTCTTGCATTATAAAATAAATAGATTTCTTGTTATTTGTTTCATCTACTTTGGAATAATAGACATTAATTCATTTGATAAAAATATATTCTTATCAAAGAACATTCAATGTCCATACATTGATCATGCCTTTGACTTTTTTGGTTGTTTAGATCTATTTACAATGTAGATTGTGTTTGTAGTGATCTACTAGGCTAAGCAGTAGCAATGGAAAGGGTAGTGGTGAGAAGCTGATCAAATGACCAAACAGAACGAAAATGATCCTTGATTTGTTGATGATGAATACTTACAGGCTTTGAATTGGAAATTAGTTTGTCATATTGGTCAATGTAATATTTTAACTTGGTCTTTGATTACTTTAAATCACATCGATATTAAGCAAGACTATGGGTAGTACTATGACATCTTACACATGATATTCTACTACTTGAATCATTATGCCAAATTGTGGTTATTTCTTCTTTCTAATTGTTGGATGCATGTGATGGGTTAAGTCAAATGTCATATATTGATTTTTCTTGCTCGGTTTTCATTGATCGCTTCATGAGGCTAGCTCGGTTTTCATCGCTCAGGCCATAGACTGCCTCGCTCGCCGCCCCCCGCTCACAACCCCCGCCCCCCGCCCTCCCCCGTCGCAAAACCCCCCCTCTCCCCTCCACCCCCTCACCCGCGCCCCCGGTCACTGCACCCCCTCCCCCACGCCGCCCCTCTCCCCCTCTCCCCCGAACCCCCTCTTAGTGCCCCCCCCGAGCGCCGCCGTCGCGCAATCCACCACCCCCCCGTAAATTTATTATTATTTTTTTTTAAACACCTAACCTAATGCTAGCCTAGGGTTACATTAGTCTTAGTTAGGTTAATATTAACTGCAGGATAGTTAGGTTAATATACCTAGGTTCGGTTAGTATTAACCTTTGGTTAGTCTTAACTATAGTTAGGCTAGGTTAGTTAGGTTAGGATAACTAGACTAGGTTAGTTTCACCTAACCTCAATTAACTTAACTGTAGTTAGTTACACTAACTAAGTTAGACTATGGTTAGTCTAACCCTCACTAGGCTAGGTTAGACTAACTGATTAGTTAGTCTAACTAGATCAACTTGGTTTCAACCCCTCGGTTGGACTTAAAGTCCATTCACACCACCATTAGGACCCCCCACACGCAAACTTTACCCCTCCTTTAACTCCTCGAAACTCATCCGTTTGGGACCCAAACTGAACCCCGTTTGAACCCAAATTTCACACACGGAAACACCACGTTACAGGGTATTTTTCCAGCCCATTGCACACCATTTCGGCATCCCTAGCACATGTTCATTCGCGCCCCCATGTGGGCCTCATTTTGCATTAATTCACTCGTATTTTCACGCCGTGACCTCCGATTAACAATCCGTCTACACCAGCACATTTCTATACACATAGGACAATCTTAGGCACATTATTAACACGACGGTCCCTACACAAACTACAACCACTCTAACTCTCCTAACAACACCCCCTCCACACCCACACTTGGGGTAGCGACATCCTTGGCAAATCACGCACAATCTGCATGCAGTTACGTTCCGGCCAATGACTTCGACTCCAACGCTCTCCCCATCCGCCGCAACTAACTCCACTGCAACAACTGCCCCTGCCAATCCTCTACCCCGAATCCCCCCGCGAGACTCAACAACTTCCTTTAACTCCACGCCCCAACATGGCTGGACGTCGTCATGACCATGATGGGGATATCGAGCTCGATGCAGAGGCTGACAACTTCTTCAATCGATGAAATCACAACAATCAAGCCGACACCCCTTGGGAAAATTAGAACTTCCCAAATATAATGGTAGGGGAGACCCAGCTCGCTTCCTCCAGCATTTTGATGCCGCATGTCGAGCAGGTGGTGATCAATCCCATGAAACCAAGGTGGCTTGGTTTCCAATGGCCTTAACTGATGAGGCGTTAGAATGGTACCCCGACCTTCTCGTGGAAGAACGTGCCACATGGGACCTACTTCAAACCGAATTCAAATGTCGCTTTCAAACGGAGAGGCTACAAGATGATCCCGCTCTCCAACTCAGCAAGATCGAACAAGGCCGGAGGGAAGATGTACGCACATACCTGGGAAAGATGAAGAGATTGATCGCCAAATGTGACCCACGCCCAGATGCAAAGTACCTCACGGCATGGTTCATAGCAAGTCTACGAAAGAAAATCCGCAAGGATATGAAAAAGATAAGTAGCTTCAGTGCTGCTCATGCGGCAGCCATTGACATCGAAGATGGCATGACAGATTCAGACACTAGCAGTGATGATGCCAGATCAAATACACGAGATAAGCGCTCGAAAAAAGGTAAATCAAAGGACGCTGCCAAAACATCCAATGAAGATCGCCTAGAGGCCATGACCTTGAAGCTGAAAGAAGATATGATGCAGGCCATGGATCAAAAAATCCACTTGTCTCAGCCGCCAACTCAAACATATCCACGGCGAGAAAATGTCTGGTGCCCCCACTGCTTTGTAAATCATACAGCAAATGAATGCCTAGTCCTAAGAGCAAGGATCACTGCACAAGCAAATCCACCACCATGGTTGTGGTGCCATATCTGCGTCGTCAGCGATCATGATGAGAATAGTTGCATCTTCAACATGCGCAACAATCCGCCTCGACCACCACAATACCAAGCGGCACCCATGCCAGTATACAGGCAACCGGCACTTGCACAAGCGCCCCCAGCTCCGAGGCTAAATCATGTTCCCGTTCGGACACAAGTCCCACAACTACTCAGGAATCCAAATCCACGACCGTATCCAAGAGCACCAAATCTAGCTCCTCAGGCAGTTCCCATACATCAATTACAAGCTGAGGAAGTAGACTCGCTATTTGAGTATGAAGCAGAGTACCCAGTGTACTATGTAGAAGGTGCAGAGGGTCTAATACCAGTCTATGCAAATCAAGTGCGACCCAACACATTTCGAGCACCAATCAAGTGTTACGGTTGTGGAGAAAATCATAGGATCAGAGAGTGCCCTCATCGTGGTAGCCCAGCCACTTTCCAACCACTCTGCAGAGATTGTGGCATAGGACATGCCTGTATGGATTGTCCCATGAAAAATAAGATCCCAGAACAAACAGAGTTTAAGCCTGACATCCCCATCGGCATCATTGGGGTGGACCATCAAAGTCTGGGTCCGGCAAGTCTAAGGTCACAACCTATCAATGTAATTACATGCCAATAGAAAGAGGCCACGAAGGACCCTATCATTCCAATCCAACCGAAGCGACTTCTGAAAAAGAAAGCACAAGTGCCTCCACCTCTGCCAAGCAATGAGCAGCCGAGCTCATCCACATCAACTCCCGAGCCTCGAATAAAAGAAGCTCCATTCCCGAATGCAGAGGTGGAGAAGGCTCATTTTCAGGTACTTCAGCAATGGATCCAAAATGAACAAGCTCAATTTGAGGCTCAGAAACAAGCTCAAGACCCAATCCATGACTTGGCCCCACAAAGTATTGATACTGTTCTTGAGCCTTTGTTCCAACAACAGAATCCACAATAGAATGTACCGCCACATCAACTTGAAGGAGCTGCACTCTCTAGCATCCTGAGTTGCCCTGTGTCAATCCCCATCGGAATCCTCTTACGGAATTGTCCCAATCTCTGGGAGAGTTTCAAAGGATGGATTGAACTCGCAAAACCTATGAACGACATTGAAGATATCCCTGTGCGGATGGGTGAGAGAGATGACATATGCAATATCACTGTGCCTTTGATCCACAAGGCATATAATGAAGTCCAAGCCATAGTGGATGGTGGAGCAAGTGTCAATGTCCTATCAAAGGAGCTTTATGAAGAATGGGGTCTCCCACCAATGAAAAAGGCTAATTTCAACATACGCCTTGCCGATGATTCACGGGCTAAACCCTTGGGAATAGTGAATGGCGTGTCCACAAAGATCGTAGGAGTCCGCTTTTCCCTTCAATTCACAATCTTGGATCTCCCCAAAAAATCCTATCAAATCTTACTGGGACGTCCTTGGTTACGGGAAGCATCAGTCCTCCATGACTGGGGAACGGATAGATTGACAATCCAGAATCGAGACACTGCAGTCAGGGTGAATGTGGGGACAGGAGCTATTAAACCAATTGTTCCTAGAGCATTGGATGACACATATTCCACGACAATCTCGAGCAAATCATCTCCCTTGCAACAACATGCCATAGCAGGTGACTCACAAAGCAATGTCAATAACTGGATACAGACCTTGGCAACCATCGACAATTGCCATTCATTAGACCCCATCTTCTCACAGATAGATGTTAACGCACTACAGGTCGATCCTCCACCGACACATGAAGAACCAATCGATCTAGAGATGCCATTCTTTATGGCTGACCTTGAATGGGATAATGAACCTGAAGAAGGTACCCATACCAATGATGACTCAGATTTTCCTTGGGACCTTGAAACAGAGGCTGCGAATGCTAAAATTGAAAATCAAATATTTGATAATGACCTAGCCATTCTGCATGCCCTAATAGCAGTTGAGCTCCCAAAAGTTGAACCTCCACAGTTGAATAACATCAGAAGATCCCACAAGAAAGATGCCGGAGGAAATCGCAGAAAAGCCAAAGCCGAGCACTTCAATGAATTCGAACGAGTCCAAACAAGGATTGTCGAATTGTACCTTGCAAAGGCAGTTCCCTCAAAATCAAAACCACCACCTCTTGAATGGTCCCCTAAGGGACTGGAAGGAGTATGTGCAGCACATGAACCCTTACTTGGAAACACCTTACCAGTGGAAAAGTTACCCCACAGTTCCCAACGTAAGAAGAGACTTCAGAAAAAGAAAGAAAAGAAGAGCCTAACAAATTACTAAATGCAACTATGCCACCCAGTACACATGACACATGTTAGGCTAGTTCAACCCCATCAGAGGCTGATCTTCGAGAAGTGCCGGAATACTTTAAGAATTATACAAGTGGCAGTGCGCCAATAGCAATGCCAAGACCACTCAGAGAATCTGAAGTTCAAGAAACCGATAGCATTGGAGAAACTCCAATCTATGAGGGACCAGCAAAAACACGCACAATAAACCTCGCCCTTGAAGGGGAGGAAGAAAAATTGGTTTTCATTGGGAAATAGCTCCGTCAAGAAGATGAAATCAAACTCAAAGACCTCCTAATGGAATACCGTGACTGCCTAGCATGGTCATACAAAGAGATGAAAGGAATTTCACCAGAAGTGGTAGTTCACACGATCCCTATAAGGGAAGGTGCTCGCCCTAACGTATGTGGACCTTATCGTACAAATCCTAAATATGGCACCATGATTTATGACGAGCTGGAAAAACTCCTAGATGCCGGATTCATCTACGAGATAGAGCACACTGATTGGGTTTCACCCATTGTCATTGTGCCTAAATGCAACAAGAAGCTCAGAATATGCGTAAACTTGAAAAATGTGAATGCCGCCACAATTAGGGATCACTACCCCCTACCCTTAACAGAAACAGTGTTGGAAAAGGTGGCAGGATCCGAAATATATAGCTTCTTGGATGGCTTTAGTGGCTATAACCAAGTGCAAATTGCTCCTCAAGACCAATCAAAAACAACATTTGCTATAGAATGGGGTATTTTTGCATATAGAATCATGCCATTCGGCCTTTGTAATGCCCTAGCCACATTCCAGCGAGTCATGTTCACAGCTTTCAAGTCATTGTTGAATAAGTTTTTATAGGTGTTCTTGGATGATTTGTGCATCCATTCAACCAAACAGGACCACTTCAAATGTCTGGAAGAAGTACTAATCAAATGCAGGGAGTATGGCATCTCCCTAAATCCAACAAAATGCTAGTTCATGGTCACCCACGGAGTTGTTTTGGGACACATCGTCTCTCAACATGGGATTGCAACTGACATGGACAAAATCAAAATCATCATGGAATTGCCTCCTCCTACAAATTCCAAAGGTGTACAGGTCTTTATGGGACATGCCGGCTATTATAGAAGATTTATATTGCGGTATGCCATGATAGCTAGACCACTTTACAAATTATTAGTGGAGTTCTTATGGACCGAAGAGTGCGACCAAGCCTTTGAGCTTTTAAAGTGGCACCTAATCATAGCACCCATCCTTATATCTCCCAATTGGGATATTGATTTTCATGTTCATACTGATGGATCCAAGTATGCAATTGGGAGTGTGCTTTGTCAACCTAGTGAACATAAGAAATACTACCCCGTCTACTTCGCCAGTCGACAACTCAATGATGCAGAGATCAACTATACAACCACAGAAAGAGAAGCCCTAGCAATGGTGTATAGTGTAAAGAAATTTTGGCACTATCTACTCGCAAATGATTTTGTCTTCTACACCGACCATCAAGAATTGCTTTATCTTGTGAACCGTCCGTGTATCACAGGAAGAATAATCAGATGGCTCCTCTTGCTGCAAGAATTCAACTTCAAAATCGTGGTCCACAAAGGTGCCCAACACTACATTGCTGATCACATGTCTCGAGTCAAGACAGGAGAAGAAGCCACTGGAGTAGAAGATGACTTACCAGATGCCACACTATTTCAAATAGATGCTGTTCCAGAATGGTGTGGAGATATCATTGGGTACTTGATGGCAAGAAGACCACCCCCTGACATGAAAGCAGTAGATGCCAGAAAATTGATTCTAAAGGCTGCACCCTATCAACTCATTGCAGAGGACAACTGTACAAGATGGGCAAGGACCAGATATTAAGAAGATGTGTAATGCCTCATGAGATCCTGCCAATCCTGAGTGAAGTCCATGAAGGCATTGCAGGAGGACACTTCCAAGGGGAAGCCACAGCAAGAAAAGTTCTCCTCGCAGGGGCTACTGGTGGCCAACACTGTGGGTAGATGCCTATGAATATGTAAAAGGCTGTGATGTATGCTAACGGACTATTAAACCACAACACAAAGACTTCAATCCCCTAACAACCGTTGTTGCACAACAACCATTTGAAAAATGGGGGATTGACTATGTGGGTCCCATACATCCAGCAGCAAAAGGAACACAAGTACGCTACATCATTGTGGCCACTGATTACTTTACAAAATGGGCTGAAGCTAAAGCAGTCAGAAAGGCAGATGCCAAAAGCACAGCAAGATTCTTATATGAACATGTGATCACCTGATTCGGATGCCCCATTGAAATTGTGTCGGATAGAGGCACACATTTTGTCAATGAGGTAATCCAAGAACTCTTGTCTGGCTTCATGGTCATCCATAGAAAAAGCACACCCTACTACCCCCAAGGGAATGGACTAGCAGAATCCACAAACAAAATCATATGCAATATCCTCACCAAGGTAGTAGAACCACAGTGTTCTGATTGGGCAGAGAAACTGAATGCAGCCTTATGGGCATACAGAACCACATTCAAGGTCAGTATAGGGAACACACATTTTCAATTGGTGTATAGCCTTGAAGCCATGGTCCCACTCGAATTTGTAATACCAAGTCTACGCATCGCAGTACAGGAATGCATGGGTGATCATGAGTCCTTGAAAGAAAGGCTCTGTCAGTTGGAAAAGCATACAGAGATAAGACTAGTCACTTATCATGCCATGACAACAGAAAAACGTTGAAGAAAGGCATGGTTTGATAGGAATCTGAAAGCTAAAGACATCAAGGAAGGCGACTTAGTCCTGTTATACAATGCCAAAGTACACAAGGGAAAACTGAAGTATCTAGGTCAAGGACCCTACCGAGTACGAAAGATGAATCCCATCGGAGCTGTGCTACTTGAAACACTAGATGGAGTCCAATTCAACACAACAATAAACGGGAGCCGACTGAAGCACTACTACATCAACACGCAAGCCATCCCCGACAAAAACGAAGATTTGGGAAACCAAGTCTTCCTTAGTTAGGATTAGATTGTATCACGAGCACTCACTTGCATATGTATATCTTCGCACATATAGGTAGCATCAATCGATTTTACCTAGAGCTCAGAAGTGATGATGAGTTCTAGCTGCCCTATGAAAATCCAAGCAAAACAAGCATATAGTTAGTCCCTACTTAGCTACTAGGTCACGTGCACTCACACGCTTTCGCTTAGACACATAGATGATTGCATGAATAATTGTACCACACACTTTCATTCCACACTCTCAAAGGATGTATAACCAAAAAAAAAAAAAAAAGATCTCTCTCCCACACACACACAGAAAGATCATACAGGCATGCCAATCAATTTGATGATCAATGGTACACTACATGTACATGGATGCAGGTTCAGAAAAGATGCCACGACTAAAGAGGATGCGCAGAAAGAGCCCACCGCCTCAACCACGGGACCCCCTCCAGAGTTCGCAGCCATCTACATCCTCTCAACCACGGAGACCATAGGCATTTGTGGTCCAAAGCGATAGCTCCGAAGAAGATTCAGTGCATGACCAAGCAAAACAAATGCCACCCAAGTCACAGCCGGCCTACACAACCGTTAACAAGGCCCAATCATTGGAACTTGTCTGGCTACCCACATCGACTTATGCTCTTTCCCAGGAAGCAACATCTTACTTAGAGCAACGAGGTCTAGGCAATTTGCATGAGAGCCTCAAATCCTTGGAGGATAGTCCTATCATGACCACCTACATCAAGGACTTTCTCCACTCTTACTACTCCAGCAATGCAACGGATGGCAAGTATGGTACAATCACTGTACAACAGAGCCCATTGAACATTATCCTCGACAGTACGGTCATTCAAAGGGCTTTCTCACTGTCAAAACAAGGTGGCCAATACCCTAAACGGTCTGCTGATGCAAAGTTTATCGAAGTACAGTCTCTCCTCACCAAGGGTACCCTGATCCATAGAGATGGCATATTGCTTTGCACAATCCTTAACCCTCGCCTCAAGGAAGCAGCACAATTTCTATCCACAATCGTGGGAATAAAGAACGGCAAGGAATGCTCCCTTCCACTCCGCACATTTGTTTTGCTGAGTAGGAAGCTAAAACAAGACTGGGTCCAACACTTCGTCATTTTCTTTACCAAAAAACTCGATGGTTCTTCAGGCCAGAAATGTAAAATTCCGCACTTATTGGCTATAATCATCAAAAAAGAACTACAAGAAAGAGAAATGGCTCTACCCCAGTCTCCAAAGCCAATTGAGGAGTTGGACATACCCTTCTCACCAGTATGGGAGCCGTCATCAACTGCTCCAGCTATCACATTGATAAGTACAGATGCCTTAACAGAAGTACCTATTCTGGAAAGCAGGATTGCGGAATTGCTTCAGGAAATGCTATAGCTCGGTGCACAATAGCAACCACTAAGTCTCCACCAATAGCACCAACCCGAGCTCGAGACAAGGTTGGCACCTGAACCTGAGGAACGATCAGCACTAGAGCTTGAGACCACATCAGCACTCGAACCGCCCATCGACGCCATGCCAGTCGATGAGCCCCAAGGAGAGCTAGTGCCAGATCAGCAGTATGACTATTGTACACGAGGGACTGAAATGCCATTGGAACAACCTCCCCCAAGTACTACAGAATCATCGGGATGGCTACATGGGCACCACTTGTATCAGCAATATCGCTAGACCTCATCACCGTTTGTCATTCTCCAACATCAAGCTAGCCAAATGATCCAAATGTCAGAACTCTTCACTAGCTTGGCTAAGGAAGCATATGCAAGAGAATTGGAAAGGCAGACGGCATCAGAAATCAAAGATTAATTCCAGGCAATCGCCATAGAGGTCAAGGCACTTCGGGCACAGATAGATGAGAAGGAGGTAGAAGAAGTGCGCATGAACCAGGCTCTCCAAGCTCAAGAGAAGGCCGTAAGGGATGTGACCTCCAACCTCCACCAAAGTCAGACACAGCTGACTATGGCAGTAGAAGCAATGGCAATCCTACAGACCTCCTATAACTCCTTGACATCTGCACATGCGCAACAAACAGAGGTAGTGGCACAAGCTCGATTCACTCTCATTCACAAAGAAGAAGAGCTCCAGGATTGCAAAGACAAGCTTGAAGACATGAAACAATCTTTGGCAGTACGTGCCTTTAGCATTGATGAGCTTACAAGGGAATGCCGACTCTTAAAGGACCAACTTGCTACTATTCAAGAGGCCAGCACTTCATAAGCCCAGGTCTTGGACCAATGGTCCCCAATACCACTGAAGACATTCCTCAATAGGCAAAGGTCACCTTGCAAATGAAAAAGCTTAAGGAGGCATACACAACCATCTACCATCAGTACAAAGAAAAAATGAATGAGATGCACTCCCAAAAAATAGCCATCTCCAAGCTTGAACTCCAATTTCTAGTGCACAACAATGAGGCATTGGAAGACAACACCAATGACACCCCACTACAATGCACAACCGCGGTATACGAAGAGCTTGTGGCTGCTCTACAAGTGGAAGATCACCTCAACGCACGCGTGCTTATCCAATGGAAGCAACTCCAAATCAGGATCATATCTGCTCATCCAACAATCAACTGGAAACGATCAATCGAGATTAAAACCCTGCACATAATTTGCCAAGACTTGTCTGAAGAAAGATGAGAAGAATATCTTCTGCCTGTCTACACATGCCGGGTTTATAACACTCAGGACGGATGCTTTCATTGCATATGTCTGCCTCATGGGTAGTCCTCCCCTCAGGGTTATTGCAGGTTTGTTGCCATTGCTACAAAGGCCATCCCTATTATTTGCACGGCATGACATAACCGACATCCAACCCATGCAGCTGATCATCCCATCGCACCAGCAAAAAGAAGTGTCGGAAGATGACAAGGCCTATCTCACATCCAACTTCCCATATCTAACCACTCTTTCTGCCAACATCATAACCTCACTTCCCCTTGCTGCTACCACCCTCTTAACCTTCCCTGAGCTCCATCCTAACATCTATTCCCTCCATCGTCTCTTTGCTCATGCCTCTCACCATTTCCAACTTACCCAATAGTCACAAACTTATGAGCCCCTCACACCTAGCTTTTTCCCCTCCCTTGCTAATCCTACCCTTGAGGATTACCAAGCTGCTCAAACCATTTGCCCATTTCTTCCCCCCCTCCCCTCTTCTCCCCCTTCCACCACTATCACTCAGCCATATTTCTCCCCCATGTCCCCTGATTCTCTCCCGGCCCCTCATCACCTCCGACACTTCTGGTGCTTCCATCAGCAGAAAATGATGTAGTATTTGATTTTGAATATTAGGATCCGGATAATCCAATTCGTACACCCATGCCAAGTTCCAATGATGGGTATGATTTTGATGAGATACCACTTCCCAATAACCCCATCAAGGAATTTTGGAGCAAATATCCTGATATGAAAACTCGTGGTGGATGGACCCTGGGTAACTTTCCTACCAACCTTCATCAGCATCAAATCAGTGAAGGTTGGATTAGCACATTGGATCCACAACCTGATTGGCGCCGTCCCAAGCTCTTTGATGTAATCTTCTTAAAGGAGTACTTACAGGCACCTCCATGTCTTAGAACCCATCCCAAGTTCTATGCAGTTCCATGGCGTAAAAAATGGGAAGCCAACATACACACTTTGGCTGAAGATCGAGTCATTAATTGGCCACAATGATCGAACCCTACCCTAGTGTAGAATGGAATATCCAAGGCACCATGATCCGAGCACTTCAGCAGCATGAACAAACAATGCGCGGCAACATTGATCGCTTCCTTCGCCAAAGTGCCATATTCTGTAAAACATTAGAATTAATTCTGGAGGTCCCATGTTACCTTGATTCCCATTTGCCTCCACTCAGCTTTAATCCCAATGAATGGATTGATGCTTAGATTACAAGCCGACTCTATCAAAGAGTGATCTTCTTGGAGGCACGCCACATATCTCTGTTCGAGCAAATGGTAGATACAGGCTACCTGGAAACTGTGCAAAAATTGTATATGGTGCTAAGGCTCTACAGCAAGATCGACTGGCATGTGACACAAGTTCCACAGCCACTGGACTAAAAGCATGGCAACCCAGGTACCGAGGATGGGTAATAAAATGGATCCAGGAGTATGTTGACTCTGTGCCAACATGAACTTATGAAGAAAGAGAAGGTGTTACAACTTTGTGATACAACTTTGTGATACAACTTTGTGTTACAACTTTGTGTTATAACTTCTAGACACAACTTTGTGTTATGACTTTGTGTAACAAATTTGTGTTACAAGTTTGTGTTACAACTTCTACATTTAGAGAGAGAATGTGTTACAACTTTGTGATACAACTTTGTGTTACAACTTTGTGTTACAACTTTGTGATACGACTTTGTGTTACATGCAGAGAGAGAAGCTCTCCAACTTGTATAAATACCCCATAATGGAATGAAGCCCACACTCTTTGGGGCATTGTGTTGAGTCTACTTTGGTATTCCAAGCATTTGTCTCAAGTGTCCATGCTTCCTTGCACTGCACGTCCAAAAGCATGTCCTAACCTTGCAACCCTTCTCCCCTCTCCTCCAACCCTGCAACCCACCCTCTCCCTCTCCTCCTCCCTCCTCCTCCTTCCTCCTTCTCCTTCTCCTCCTCCTCCTCCTCCCTCCTCCTCCTCCCTCCTCCCTCCTCCCTCCTCCTCCTCCTCTCTCTTCTTTCACCCATGCTCTTACACCTTCTTCCTCTCCCACTCCTATGCTTTCCTAAACCCTTAAACTCCATGATCTACGAGGGAGACAAGTTCTCCACCATGTACTCTACTATGAACCTTGGATCCTCCTTCTAACCCTGGACTCCTTCTAAACCTTGGAACCTCCTTCTAAACCCTGGAACTCTTTCTAAACCCTGGAACCTCCTTCTAAACCTTGGAACTCTTTCTAAACCCTGGAACCTCCTTATGAACCCTTAAACTCCTCCTAAACCCTACAACTCCCAATGAAGGCGAAAGCCTTCATTACCTCAACAAAGATGGTTTGCGTGCCTTTTACACATGCTTGGACTTTGTTTGCTTACCACACTTAAGCCTACGTCTCTCACCGGAACATGACTCGAGGTCCTAAGCTACACATATACTACAACCGACAATCCCAATATATCTGTAGGTGACAAAAAGCCTCGGAACCCTGCAAACATAGAATACCCAGCTCTTCCTACAAAAGCAATAGGAAAGAGCCAACACAAGGTGAAGAATCTATGCGATCAGATGACTGCGATTGGCATCACCATCACTAGCAAGAATCTGGCACAAAGGTGCATACGGATTCTCCCACCAAAGTACAACAGTCTTGTTACGATGCTGAATACATAGAATAGAGATCTACCCCTCAACTTTGAGGATTTTAGCGCAATGCTTCTGGAGGAGGAGATGCATCAAAAGACGAGGACTAGAGAAGATTCGGCTTTTTGGACCGGATCAAAGAAAGGTAAGGGTAAGGACTCTGGTAACCCATCTTCTTTTAACGATAAAAAGAGAAAGAAGAAGATCAAGTGCTTCTATTGTAACAAGGAAGGGCACAAGCAGAATGAGTGCTAAAAGAAGATTGCAGATGAGAAGAATGGTGTAAAGAAAGAGTCCAGCAACAGTGCACAGGCAGTACCAGTAGAGTTGTTCGTCGCAATTGAGGACATTTGCACGGAGGCAATTCATGTGCCTGCGGATGAACCATGGATCATTGATAGTGGTGCATCACACCACATGGCCAGTCAGAAGGATTGGTATACCTCTCTACAACTGGTAGGGAATGACATCCTGGTAGCAGTTAGCAATGATGCAAAATGTCCAACAAAAGGAAAAGGTACAATTGCTCTCAAGTCAGATGGAGTTGTAAAACAATTGTCCGATGTTCTTTATGTGCCAGATATCAAGAGGAACTTGTTATCTGTATCTGTGATCACGGATCGGGACCTCAAAGTTCACTTCGATAAGAATGGTGCATAGATTATGGATCTTCAAGGGAAGGTCATTAGTAAAGGTACACGGCGCAACAACATTTATGAACTCTCAGCTTTTAGTGCTCAAGTCGATGTGAAGAACACTAAGCTATGGCATGAAAGGTTTGGTCATCTAAACCTTAGTTCTTTGAAGGAGATGCATAAAAGTGGAACGATTGCAGACCTACCAAAAATTTTAGATTTGCCCAATGTATGTAAAGCTTGCATGATGGGCAAGCAGCATCAGCATCCCTTTCCTAAAGAGGCCAATAGGGCAAAGGCTCCTCTAGAGCTCATTCACATGGACCTCTGCGGAAAGATGGAGACAGAAGCTTTGGGTGGTTCCTACTACTTCATGACACTGATCGATGACTACAGTAGAAGGATATGGATATACTTCCTAAAGACTAAAGACGAGGCTTTTAGTAGGTTCAAGGAATGGCATGTAATGGGCGAGAAAGAATCGGGGAGGAAGGTGAAGAAATTGAGATCAAACAGAGGCAGAGAGTTCACATCCACTAAATTCGAGAGTTACTGTAAAAGTCATAGAATCAAGAGGCAGAAACCCCCGCCACATACATCACAACAAAATGGAGTAGCAGAATGCAAGATGCGCATCATCTGTGAAATGGGCCGGAGTATGATGAAAGGGAAAGATTTGCCAAAGACCTACTGGGCTGAAGCTATAAGAAAATAATACAACGTCTATGCTCAACAGATAACAGGATCTCGTACACAAGAGAGAAAATAAGATAGTATGGAGAATCAAAATTTTGATTACTATAGAACTGATACAATAGAGATGGCGCTGCCTCCCAACCATGCACTCTTGTGAAAGAAGCTTCGATGGCGTGCTGGAAACAGTAGAAGACGGAGGCTGGATGCTAATGAATCAGCGTTGCTATAGCCAATGATGAAATGGGCTTCACGGGCTTGCTCTTATATAGCCACCAGTCATAGTCAGCTAGGCTCAATCGGGTGACCGGCCCAATCCGCCCAAAACGGTCGACTAGGGGTCAATCCCTAAATAGCCCACTGACCATACGATAGAACCAATGCGCAAAACAGAGCAACTAACCTACAAACGGGCCCCGCAACTCGAGAGTGGGCTACCCTAGGAAATGCTCCATCTACCCTCAGTGCGGTCAGTCAAGGGATGCCTTCCCACACTTGCATGTAGCCTACTTGGTGGTGTGCCAACTCTATCTGAAGCCGTCTAGCCATCGAGCCACACATGGCCCCCATCTGGTGTCCAAACTAGGACCTACTTGATAATCGAGCTACTCAAATGCCTTCTCCTCATATGGGGGGCTTACAAGTAGAGTTAGCTGGTTCCCGTGTAGTTACACGATGAGAGTGGAGCATTGAGATCTAACAGAAGCATGTAACACTGCAGTTTACATCCTGAATCGTAGCTACACGAAGGCTATGAATGGGATGACTCCACTGCAAGCCTTTTCTAGTAAGAAACCTTCAGCTGCACATTTCACAGTTTTTGGATGTGACTGTTTTGTGCATGTCCCTGATGCTACCAGGACCAAATGGGAACCGAAGAGCTGGAAGTGTATTTTCTTGGGCTACAGTGAAGAGGCGAAGGGTTACCATCTCTATAACCCTGTTACCAAGAAGGTAATTGTAAGTCATGATGTGGTCTTCTCAGAACAATCGCATCAATTGGAGGAGGATGCTTCCTTCCCAGACAACCAGGACCAGTATATCCATCCAGTACCGCCACCAATAGCAGACCAAACTCCCCCAATGGTGCTTGGGAGGATTCAAGACAAAGAAGATGAAGAAGAGCCTATAGAACCACAATGGCAACGGCCATTCCCGAAGTGGGTAAAGCAGCTTTTGGATGGCAAAGAACCTCCAGCCATTGAGGAGGAACCATCCGAACACCGCCGGTCCAAGAGAATAGAGAAGCAAAGAAGGGCGCAGAAACACTTGGTCAACTACGCTTTGATGACAAAAGTGATCCGTGCTGATGAACCCAAATGTCTTAAAGAGGCACAGGGTGATGACATGTGGATGGAGGCTATGCAGTCGGAGTATGGCTCCATAATGAAGAAAAACACTTGGGACCTTATGGATCGACCACCAAAACGCAAGGTAATCGGAACCAAGTGGGTGTACAAGACCAAGTATAAGTCCGATGGCATGTTGGATAAGTACAAGGCTCGGCTCATGGCAAAAGGATTTGCACAGGTACATGGTTTTGATTATCAAGATACTTTTGCTCCCACAGCTTGACTAACCACCACAATTCATAGTGTTTTGGCTTTAGCTGCCTAGGGAAGTTGGCACGTGTTTCAGATGGATGTGAAATATGCCTTTCTGAATGGAGATCTCAAGGAGGAGGTATACGTGGAACAACCACCAGGTTTTGAGATCCCCGGTATAGAAGGTAAAGCCTACAAGCTGAAGAAGGCACTTTACGGGCTGAAACAGGCCCCACGACTGTGGTACCAGTGAATTGATGCCTACTTTTTGCAAAACGGGTTTAGGAGGAGCCCATCTGATGCAAATTTGTATATCTTTAGAGAAGGAGGCAGGTGTATGATCGTGGTCCTTTATGCGGACGACCTTGTCATAACAGGGAACCATGAAGAGAAGATCTCATATACGAAGCATTTGTTAGGAAGAGAGTTTGAAATGACAGACCTCGGACTGATGCATTTCTGTTTGGGGATTGAAGTTTGGCAGGAGCCGAAACAGATCTTCATTTCACAGCTGAAATATGCTGGAGAGATACTGAAGGCATTTGGCATGGCTGAGTGCAAGACAATTGGTACCTCTATGGAGGTTGACGCGAAGCTCTCAAACAAGGATTCATCACCACTGGTGGATGAAGCGAAGTACAGAAGGCTTGTGGGAAGCTTGATTTACCTGTGCACACATGGTCGGACATCAGTTTTGCGACTGGTGTACTAAGCAGGTTTTCCAATAAGCCTCGGGAGAACCATTGGAGGGCAGGAGACATGGACAGCAGGAGATCAGTGACAGGTTATTGTTTCTCACTTGGATCTGGAGTTGTGTCATGGGTCAGCAAGAAGCAACCCATAGTTGCTCTTTCTTCTACCGAGGCCGAGTACAAATCTGCATGCTTTACTTCTTGCGAGAGTGTGGTTGAGGAGGATTTTGGGGGACATGGGTGTAGTGCTGAACAAGCCTATGCAGTTATCATGTGACAATCAGAGTTGCATGGCGATTGCAAAGAACCCAGTGTTCCACGCTTGCACAAAACACATTGAGATTCAATATCACTTTGTTAGCGAGCTCATCATGGATGGGGAGGTTGACTTGGTGTACTGTCTGACTACAGAGAATGCTACGGACATCTTCACGAAGGCTCTTGGAAGAGACTTGCTAGAGAGGCATCTTCATCGACTTGGCATTGGGCCGAAAAAGTAAGTTCACTTGCGGGTGGACATTGAGGGGGGGTGTTAGATATCAATGCTCCACTCTCATGTAACTACGCGGGAACCAACTAACTCTACTTATAAGCCCCCCATATGAGGAGAAGGCATTTGAGTAGCTCAGTTATCTGGTAGGTTCTAGTTTGGACACTAGATGGGGGCCATGTGTGGCCTGATGGCTGGACAGCTTCAAATAGAGTTGGCACATTGCAACCTAGGCTACATGCAAGTGTGGGAAGGCATCCCATGACTAACCGCACTGAGGGTAGATAGAGCTTTTCCCAGGGCAGCCCACTCTCGGGTTGCGGGGCCTGTTTGGAGTCCTAGATGATCCCGGATGGCTGTGGGCCGAACGGAGACCATAGGTTAGTTGCTCTATTTTGTGCACCGGTTCTATCATGTGGTTCGTGGCCTATTTCGAGACCGACCCTCAGTCGACCGTTTTGGGCACACTGGGTCGGTCACCCAATTGAGCCCAACCGACTACGACTGGTGGCTATATAAGAGCAAGCCCGTGAAGCCCATTTCATCACTGGCTATAGCAACCCTGATTTCTTAGCATCCAACCTCCGTCTTCTACTGTTTCCAGCTCACCATCGAAGCTTCTTTCACAGGAGCACACGGTTGGGAGGCAGCGCCATCTATTGTATCAGTTCTACAGTAATCAAATTTTTGATTCTCCATACGATCTGGTTTTCTCTTTTGTGTATGAGATCCTATTATCTGTTGAGCACATACGTTGTATTATTTTCTTACAATAAATGCCAAGATTAGAGGCAAATATATATATACCTGTATATATGCCATGGACTTTTTGCATATATATGTCAAGGCTAATGACAACCCATATATTTAATAGCTTCTAGCAAATAAAATCATGTCAATACGAAATGAAGAATCAATAAAGAGACTCTAAAATGCCTAAGTCTTCATCCCAAAAAGGCCTCTTAGATAAAAATCCCATAAAAAGTAAATTCTTCTTATGAAGAAGTAATAAAGGTTTTACAGCTACACTCTTAAGCTTCTATGTTGTGCTACTTATTTGTAACCAAAATATCATGGACAACTATAAAGAATAGCAGGCTCTGGAATATACTGCTCTGCTACTAAACCATGCAAGAAATCTATATTGTTTAGAAATCTACGGTCCTTTGGCGTGGAGATTCTCAAACAACCCATCTTGTAAGTAAGTGAGCTGTAAGGATATAATCTTGTGAGAATGACATGGCATCAAAGCGTAACAACCTCTTCTATATAAGTATCCACAAGAGAACCCATATCCTCTATTATCATGGATCTCTAAGGTGGAAGAGCATACCGCCTTTGTAACCTTTTCCATCACCTTCCGTTGAGACTATTTATGGCTCTCTTAAGCAACTCTTCTCTTGCATCAAAGTGGAATTTTCCTATGTAATTGTTTTGACTTCTATCTATAGTTTGGACAATTTATTATCATGTCCTTTTTAAATCTCTCATGACCTTCCCTAAAACCTTTATGAAAATACCTTTAATTATCTAATTCTTCTTCCATAAGAATTTGCACATTTGGGAATTTTCCTTTCTATTGTTGGTGGTACCTAGACAAAATATTAAAAGAAGATACCAATTGGGGGATAGCTCTGTCAGCATGCTCCTCTAAAACTTCAACAATTTCGCTTGATGTTGATGCTACATACTGTTGAGCTCCCACAGTCATTTATACTTGATGAACACACCCTGTTTGTCAATTGGAGTCTCTGGTGATGGTATCCTAATGATATCTTTTGGTTCCTCTTCTGGTTTTTTATCTACTACTATATTAATGGTATCCACCATTTTTTTATAGGGGTCTCTTTACCATCTTGTGTCTCCAATCTCTGTTCCTCCTTTGTCAAGGCATGATCTCCATTATGTGTAGAAGGATTATTCATGTCCAATCACTTTTTGGATACTTCCTCTAGCTTTGATCCTCCTTGTGTAAATTTGAGCTTCATAGATTTTTTTGGTACTAGGAGTAGGGTGATTGCAAAATGTCCTCTACTACTCTCACCATTTATAGGAATCTTCTAAGTCCTTATCTATATACACAATCTTTTTGATCGGGACTCTTCTACTATGGAAGGTACTTTAAATGGACTAACCAGCTCCCCTGTTGGTGTAAGAGATTTATCAGGCCGGGTTACCACACTCATGTATTCATACAGAGCAGCCAACATTTGTCTTAGCTTCGTGACTATGTCACACTTATGTGCTTCTCCTTTCCTAATACATCTGCCATTATCATTGCATGTATAATTCTAAAACAATTGTTCTGATGACCATTCTCAACAAATAATATCAAAGAGACTACGCTAGTGTGTGTGAAATAACAACATTCCTTAACAAAGTACGATGTTACAAATAATAAGTGCTTACTTGAGAATGAGTGGGATGTGGGGAAAGGATGATATGCCATCCCAACCTATTTAAATAGGTGGATTTACCATGTTTGTAATCATCCACTCATGTTAGGAGGGGACAAGACACTTGGATGGTTTCTCTCTTCCCCTCTCTAGCTAGCTTACACCGGATGTAATATGAGAAATGTTATATACTAGGTATTAACAAGCCTTTAAAAAAATCATATATATTTGAAACTTTGAAAATTCTTTAAAATGCCATAAATTATTGAGTCTCAATTGATATTAATAACATGAAATTATTTGTCTCTCTTACATGGACAACAATCATGATCCAAAGAGACGGGAAGAAAATCTTGCTAATGTGTAGAAGATTTTGTCATGCTATTAGCTGGTGGAAAAAAGAGATGTGATATTTGCAACCAAGAGGGAAGGTGACCAGTCTAAAGAATGAGAAAACACGTCATAGGGGATGAGTGAAAGATGCTCCAAAAGTGTGAGGGCATAGTGAGCTAAACGAGTGGTTGCCATTCTTGGAGGGATTGCCCATGCAACTGAAGACTTAGAAATAGCATGTGAAGAATCTTTTGCCCTTACAGATGATAGGATAGTCTTCGGCAATCCCAAGGTGAGGTTTGTGGACCATGTTAAAATCTTGCAAAGCGAGGGCTTTTGTTACAATGTTAGATAGTTGCAAGTAGAGATCTAACATTTGTAACAAAGAGGTCATAGTATTTGGCATAAGGATGCATAGATGTTTGTTGGGTGATGAGAACCTCATATGCAGGTGTGAGGGACCGAGTGCTAAGAGTATTGGTACCATCCTGTGAGGTGTTACCCATGTAGATGTAGATTCCATCATAGATAAATAGATAGAAGTATATTACATGAAGAGCATAAAGTTGTTAATGGATGAAAGCATAGCATGAATTCAATATAAAAATTTCAATGTCGTGTGACAGTGATTTGGACCATGGAAATTTTGAATGCTGATGCAACCCCTTTTTATAGGTCCATGCCCAAAATGCCATTGGATAACTTTGACTTATCATGTGGTAATACTCTTAAATTGCATGATGTGCATTCAGCATGTATCACACAATAGTGGATAGCAAATACCACATGTAACTCAGATACAGGGTGGCCGATACAATATACCACACGATTTTGTTAAAATACCATGCGGTGTATAGAACTAGCCATGCGATAAGTGTGTGAGGTATCACACAACGGATACATGGTCAATTGGCTTTAGGTACCCGGTCACAAAAAACTTGGTCTTAAGTGAACATTTTTTATGCTTTTGCATTTAAAAAATAATTTTTTAATAACATTATTTTTTTAAAAGTCCTTGAAGAAAGAAAAAGTCAACTTTGCCCTATGCCCTTATGGTGTGGTGCCAATTACAACATCCTTCGCATTGTTTCCCATGGCCATGAGGAAGAGAAGGGTCATGTAGGAGGGGATGAAGTATTAGTAGGTTTGTCTTCCTCCTCTCAATCATCAAGAAAGATGCTAAGGTTATCCACACAATACAAAGGGTAAGTGAACCCACTAAATAGAACCAGGTCCCTATCCAAATCCCACCCAATATCCAATTCCACCAATAAATGTGAAGATGGATTTAGATCCCTCTTGACAAATTGATGTACTAATCTCAACATATGTGCCAAAGTAGTCTGATGCTAGCTACTACGCTAGTGTGTGTGAAATAACAACATTCCTTAACAAAGTACGATGTTACAAATGATAAGTGCTTACTTAAGAATGAGTGGGATGTGGAGAAAGGATGATATGCCATCCCAACCTACTTAAATAGGTGGATTTACCATGTCTATAATCATCCACTCATGTTAGGAGGGGACAAGACACTTGGATGGTTTCTCTCTTCCCCTCTCTAGCTAGCTTACATCGGATGTAATATGGGAAATGTTATATACTAGGTATTAACAAGCCTTTAAAAAAATCATATATATTTGAAACTTTAAAAATTCTTTAAAATGCCATAAATTATTGAGTCTCAATTGATATTAATAACATGAAATTGTTTGTCTCTCTTACATGGACAACAATCATGATCCAAAGAGATGGGAAGAAAATCTTGCTAATGTGTAGAAGATTTTGTCGTGCTATTAGCTGGTGGAAAATAGAGATGTAATATTTGCAACCAAGAGGGAATGTAACCAGTCTAAAGAATGAGAAAACACATCATAGGGGATGAGTGAAAGATGCTCCAAAAGTGTGAGGGCATAGTGAGTTAAACGAGTGGTTGCCATTCTTGGAGGGATTGCCCATGCAACTGAAGACTTAGTAATAGCATGTGAAGAATCTTTTGCCCTTACAGATGATAGGATAGTCTTCAGCAATCCCAAGGTGAGGTTTGTGGACCATGTTAAAATCTTGCAAAGCTAGAGCTTTTGTTACAATGTTAGATAGTTGCAAGTAGAGATCTAACATTTGTAACAAAGAGGTCATAGTATTTGGCATAAGGATGCATAGACATTTGTTGGGTGATGAGAACCTCATATGCAGGTGTGAGGGACTGGGTGCTAAGAGTATTGGTACCATCCTGTGAGGTGTTACTCATGTAGATGTAGATTCCATCATAGATAAATAGATAGAAGTATATTACATGAAGAGCATAAAGTTGTTAATGGATGAAAGCATAGCATGAATCCAATATACATCTCCTCTAGCATCATGACATGTATTGCTACAGTGGGAGTCCTGTTCATTATGTAAACTGCTATAGCAACTGCTTCAGCCCAATAATAATCTGGTAGTTGTTTTTCATTTAGCATGGCCCGAGATACCTCTCCAATATGTCTGTTTTTCCTTTTTGCAAGTCCATTTTGCTGTGGGGTATGTTTGCATGAATATTGCTGCTTTATGCCATGCTCCTGTAGGAACCTTGCAAACTCATTTGAGATGTACTCTCCCCCTCCATCTACCCTTAGGCATTTTATTTGCAGGCCTGTTTCTTTTTCAACCATAGCTTTAAAAGCTTTGAAATGCCCAAACACTTCACTTTTCTTTTTCATAAAATACACCCAAACTTTTCTGCTATAGTCATCAATAAAAGTGACAAAATAATGAAAGCCTCTAATAGATGCAGCTTTAGTAGTCCACACATCAGAGTGGATTAATTCCAATGGCTTCTTACTCTCTTGAACATGTCTAGGAAATGGTTTCCTTGCCTGTTTTCCAAATTGACAGGCTTCACATAACTTATGCATTTCTGCAACCTTGAATTTAGGCAATCCTGCAACAATATTTTGGGCCTGCATTGATTTAAGTCATTGTACATTAACATGACCAATGCGTTTATGCCAGATATCAATATCTGCAACTACACCGGTCCCATGTACAAATGTTGCTGCACTCAATTCAGGCATGTCCGCATCCAACGTAAACATCCTGCCCTTCTTCTTTCCTTTTCTATCAAGTGACTGTTATTTTTCATATCCTCAACAAAGCATCCATGAGGATTAAATCTGACCTGCAAGCCCTGCTCAACCATTTGACCAATAGAAACCAGGTTCTTGGTGATATTCGGGACATTAAATACATCTTTTAATTCACGATCTCGCTTCCCAATCTTTTGCTTCCCTCGATCTCGAACTCTGAAATCCCGCTTTTAGTTTCCTTTCCTTTATTTCAAACTCCTCGAACCCATCTCCAATCTTCTTCTTTGAAAATGGTGAGGTTAGCAAGATTGGGAAGAACAAGGGGGTAAAAAGGGTTTTAAAACCTTGAGCGATCACCATAAATTTGGGGCTTTTATTATTTATTGCAAATTTTCATTGTTCTGCTTGTACTTGAGTAGTAGAACTCAGTCATGGAGCTCATGAGTGTCCTTATACTTTGCATTTAGAATGATGACTATGTGATTCTCTTTGACCATGATTGATGAGTTTATAAACATGACTAAGCCCGAGCAAGTAGAGAAGTTTGATGGAACTAGTTTCCATACTTGGCAAACAAAAGCTAAGTTTGTGCTTATGAAAAAGGGGATATGGAATGTTGTGAATGGAAAGGAAAAGAAGCCTACAAAAGAAGAAGCTAATTGGTTGATCACAGACAAGAAGGCTGTTGCTATCATTGCTTTGGGATTAAGTGACTCATACATTCACCACATTGATGGCTTTGAAACTTCACATGAAGCTTGGGATCATCTTCACACAGTATTTGGTGCACAAGGGAAATGCTTCAAATATATCTTGCTTATTAAGTTCCTTTGGCTACAATTAGAAAAGGGAATGTGTTATTCCATGAAGAACAACAACTCCAAAGAGAATGAAGCATTTCTTGTGAAGAAGGGCTACTTTAACAATAAAGCAAATCTGGCTGAAGGAAGAACTCCATCAGTAAATGAAGAATCAAACTTGGTGGTAGAAGATAAAGACTATGCTTTTTGAGCACTTTGTCTTTTGAATTTTTGTTTATGATCACTTGGTCAAATTTTGAAGTTCTCTGCCTGGAGTAGTACTCCAAAGAGAATGTCATATGTTTTGTCTTTTGTAAATCACCTCTGGTCACCATATGATGTAGGCCATGTGATATTGTTTTGTCTATCCCATTTTTGTGAACCTCACACCCTTGGGAACCTTTGCTAGCATGAGATCCTAGCCATAGATTTATCCTTCACCACCATGAGATGGCATGAGAAACTATGAGACTAGATGTATCCTTGACATTGCAAGAGGCAAACCCTTGAGGGGGGGTATGTTGGGATAAGTGTGATCAAGGGCTTGCTCTATGGTGCATGTGTGCATCTAGGGGAGTCACATGTGTGTATGTGTGTGTTTTAGAGGCCCATCAAGTGCTATGATGTGTCTAGTGTGTGACCTAAGTGATGATGTAAGCCAAAGGCCCCCACATGGGAGGTTCCTTTGATTTAGGCCAGTCCCACTGATGTAGGGGCTGATTGCCACTAATGTAGGGAAGGTGCCTTTGATCTAGGCCACCTTCTCCCCATTTCTATAAGAGAGAGTCACCTCAATAGAGAACAACATTTTTGGTTACATCTTGTGCTCTCACTCCTCTTCCAAGATGCATCTATTCTATCTCACGTGTTTCTACACATGGTTCTGATAGCAATGTTGCATTTCCTTGAAAATAGAGAACCTTTTCTTTGCTAATCCTCCCAGCCATGGATTCTAATCTAGAGCTCATCATGAGTCATGAGGTTCTTTGCCCAAAACCTCCTTTTCTTTTAGCTCCCTCTAGAATCCTCCCTCCTAGCCCACTGCATGCCATGGACTTCTAGATGCCAAGTGTCCTTCTAGGGGACCTTAGTCTTTACCAGATAGGGTGAGTGCATTAATTGCTATGGAAACTCAAATTAAATCAATGACAAATGAGGATTAACTAGAAGTAAACTTGAGTATTTTTATGAGTGACAAGATTTTTCAATAATTGTAGAAACAATTGCATAATGACATGAGGGATATGTGGAATCAAGTAAGAGACAAGTTGATGGAAATATTAGTTCACCCATTTTTTGATCACTTAAAAATGGAAGAGCCCATCAGAGTCATTATGCTGCAGGAACAGTTGGAGGGCTTATAGAGGGAGCTGTATGAAGAGAAAAGGACTAAACAGGCACCTTTACCACATCTATTGCTAAACTAGGAGAGTCTACTACATTTACAAAGGAAGAGCATAGGAATTATATAGAGCAAGAAGTTATTAGTGCACCACAAACTATTACAAAAAAGGAAGTCAAATTTGCTACACAAAAGGAAGAAAACATTGTTACTCAAGAGTAGCCAAAAGCTGTTACTCAGGAGGAGCAATAGGATACCGTGTGTGCCTTAGTTTAGGTAGGCCATGAAGTAGCTATTAAACAGGAAGTGGGAGAAATTTTTTTTGAGGATGTTTATCATAAATAGAGGTGAAATAATAGGTCACAGATGAAGCTACTATTTTGGTTGATCCAGTTGAGCAGTCTAGTGTGGTACAACAACCTCTATTGAATTCAACAACCTTTATAGTGTACAAGAACCTCTATTGAGTACAACAACCTCTATAGTGTGGTACAGCCACCTCTACTTTAGTTGTAGTCAGGAGATGGAACACCTTGGTGTTACATCAACCATAATCCTAAAGCCATGTGGCGCGATTATGGTGAGGCGAGAAACCAAGAGTGCTTGACACTACAATAGTGGATGTAATTAAGTGTGGCTTAGCATTAGAGAGGGATGCCAAGAAGTTGTAGTAGTGTATTTTTAGTCATTAGTTTGGAATTTCTCTCCATGAGTTGATTCAATTGTTCTTCCAAGGTCCCCTTCATCTCTATCAACCACTGCTGGACATCCTAGACTATAGTATTTTAGCAGTTTTAGTAAGTCATGTAATCTTTATGTCTTCTCACAAATCATTACATTTTGATTTTGGAGCTCTACCAAAGCTAATTGGTTTTCTTTTAACTTGCATTGAGACTATTTATGGCTCTCTTAAGCAACTCTTCTCTTGCATCAAAGTGGAATTTTCCTATGTAATTCTTTTGACAACTATCTATAGTTTGGTCAATTTATTATCATATCCTTTTTAAATCTCTCATGACCTTCCCTAAAACCTTTATGAAAATACCTTTAATTATCTAATTCTTCTTCCATAAGAATTTGCACATTTGGGAATTTTCCTTTCTATTGTTGGTGGTACCTAGACAAAATATTAAACGAAGATACCAATTAGGGGATAGCTTTGTCAGCATGCTCCTCTAAAACTTCAACAATTTCGCTTGATGTTGATGCTACATACTGTTGAGCTCCCACAGTCATTTATACTTGATGAACACCCTGTTTGTCAATTGGAGTCTCTAGTGATAATATCCTAATGATATCTTTTGGTTCCTCTTCTGGTTTTTTATCTACTACTATATTAATGGTATCCACCATTTTTTTATAGGGGTCTCTTTACCATCTTGTGTCTCCAATCTCTGTTCCTCCTTTGTCAAGGCATGATCTCCATTATGTGTAGGTGGATTATTCATGTCCAATCACTTTTTGGATACTTCCTCTAGCTTTGATCCTCCTTGTGTAAATTTGAGCTTCATAGATTTTTTTGGTACTAGGAGTAGGGTGATTGCAAAATGTCCTCTACTGCTCTCACCATTTATAGGAATCTTCTAAGTCCTTGTCTATATAACTAATCTTTTTTATCTGGACTCTTTTTCTATAGAAGGTACTTTCAATGGACTATCCAGCTCACCTGTTGGTGTAAGACATTTATCAGGCCGGGTTACCACATTCATGTATTCATACAGAGCAGCCAACATTTGTCTTAGCTTCGTGACTATGTCACACTTATGTGCTTCTCCTTGCCTAATACATCTACCATTATCCTTGCATGTATAGTTCTAAATCAATTGTTCAGATGCCCATTCTCAACAAATAATATCAAAGAGACTATGCTAGTGTGTGTGAAATAACAACATTCCTTAACAAAGTACAATGTTACAAATAATAAATGCTTACTTGAGAATGAGTGGGATGTGGGGAAAGTATGATATGCCATCCCAACCTATTTAAATAGGTGGATTTACCATGTTTGTAATCATCCACTCATGTTAGGAGGGGACAAGACACTTGGATGGTTTCTCTCTTCCCCTCTCTAGCTACACCGGATGTAATATGAGAAATGTTATATACTAGGTATTAACAACCCTTTAAAAAAAATCATATATATTTGAAACTTTGAAAATTCTTTAAAATGCCATAAATTATTGAGTCTCAATTGATATTAATGACATGAAATTGTTTGTCTCTCTTACATGGACAACAATCATGATCCAAAGAGACGGGAAGAAAATCTTGCTAATGTGTAGAAGATTTTGTCATGCTATTAGCTGGTGGAAAAAAGAGGTGTGATATTTGCAACCAAGAGGGAAGGTGACCAATCTAAAGAATGAGAAAACACATCATAGGGGATGAAGTGAAAGATGCTCCAAAAGTGTGAGGGCATAGTGAGCTAAACGAGTGGTTGCCATTCTTGGAGGGATTGCCCATGCAACTGAAGACTTAGTAATCGCATGTAAAGAATCTTTTGCCCTTACAGATGATAGGATAGTTTTCAGCAATCCCAAGGTGAGGTTTGTGGACCATGTTAAAATCTTGCAAAGCCAAGGCTTTTGTTACAATGTTAGATAGTTGCAAGTAGAGATCTAAAATTTGTAACAAAGAGGTCATAGTACTTGGCATAAGGATGCATAGATGTTTTTTGGGTGATGAGAACCTCACATGCAAGTGTGAGGGACCCGGTGCTAAGAGTATTGGTCCCATCCTGTGAGGTGTTACCCATGTAGATGTAGATTCCATCATAGATAAATAGATAGAAGTATATTACATGAAGAGCATAAAGTTGTTAATGGATGAAAGCATAGCATGAATCCAATATAAAAATTTCAATGTCGTGTGACATCGATTTGGACCATGGAAATTTTGAATACTGATGCAACCCCTTTTTATAGGTCCACGCCCAAAATGCCATTGGATAACTTTGACTTATCATGTGGTAATATTCTTAAATTGCATGATGTGCATTCAACATGTATCACACAATTGTGGATAGCAAATACCACATGTAACTCAAGATACAGGGTGGCCGATACAATATACCACACGATTTTGTTAAAATACCATGCGGTGTATAGAACTAGCCATGCGATAAGTGTGTGAGGTATCACACAACGGATACATGGTCAACTGGTTTTAGGTACCCGGTCACAAAAAACTTGGTCTTAAATGGACATTTTTTATGGTTTTAAATTTAGAAAATAATTTTTTAATAACATTATTTTTTTAAAAGTCCTTGAAGAAAGAAAAAGTCAACTTTGCCCCATGCCCTTATGGTATGGTGCCAATTACATTCTTCGCATTATTTCCCATGGCCATGAGGAAGAGAAGGGTCATGTAGGAGGGGATGAAGTATTAGTAGGTTTGTCTTCCTCCTCTCAATCATCAAGAAAGATGCTAAGGTTATCCACACAATACAAAGGGTAAGTGAACCCACTAAATAGAACCAGGTCCCTATCCAAATCCCACCCAATATCCAATTCCACCAATAAATGTGAAGATGGATTTAGATCCCTCTTGACAAATTGATGTACTAATCTCAACATATGCTCCAGAGTAGTCTGATGCTAGCTACTATGCTAGTGTGTGTGAAATAACAACATTCCTTAACAAAGTACGATGTTACAAATGATAAGTGCTTACTTAAGAATGAGTGGGATGTGGAGAAAGGATGATATGCCATTCCAACCTATTTAAATAGGTGGATTTACATGTCTATAATCATCCACTCATGTTAGGAGGGGACAAGACACTTGGATGGTTTCTCTCTTCCCCTCTCTAGCTAGCTTACACCGGGATGTAATATGAGAAATGTTATATACTAGGTATTAACAAGCCTTTAAAAAAATCATATATATTTGAAACTTTGAAAATTCTTTAAAATGCCATAAATTATTGAGTCTCAATTGATATTAATAACATGAAATTGTTGTCTCTCTTACATGGACAACAATCATGATCCAAAGAGACAAGAAGAAAATCTTGCTAATGTGTAGATTTTGTCATGCTATTAGCTGGTGGAAATTAGAGATGTGATATTTGCAACCAAGAGGGAAGGTGACCAGTCTCAAGAATGAGAAAACACGTCATAGGGGATGAGTGAAAGATGCTCCAGAAGTGTGAGGGCATAGTGAGCTAAACGAGTGGTTACCATTCTTGGAGGGATTACCCATGCAACTGAAGACCTAGTAATAGCATGTGAAGAATCTTTTGCTCTTACAGATGATAGGATAGTCTTCGGCAATCCCAAGGTGAGGTTTGTGGACCATGTTAAAATCTTGCAAAGCGAGGGCTTTTGTTACAATGTTAGATAGTTTTAAGTAGAGATCTAACATTTGTAACAAAGAGGTCATAGTATTTGGCATAAGGATGCCTAATATGGGAAAATATTGTTCCCAATTAGTTTGCCATTTACTTACATATGCTCAAAGCATATTCTTAATTATCTGATTGACCCTTTTAGTTTGACCATCACTCTGTGGATGATCTCATATTAAATGAAGTTTCTAATCTCTTAAACATAGCCCTCCAAAAATGGCTATTAAATTTGCTATCTCGGTGACTAACAATACCAGCTAGTAGCCCATATAATCTATAGATATGCTCCACAAATAGCCTAGCTAATTCTGGGGTTTTAACATCTTAACTGACAGGATTAAAAACAGCCATCTTGGTCAACCAATCCATAATTACCTACAATGAGTTGTGCCCCCTCTGTGTCCTAGGTAATCCCATAATGAATTCCATAAAGATGCTTTCCCATTTGCCAAATGGAATCTCCAATGGGTATAGGAGACCTCCTATCTTAAGGAATTCAGCCTTATTGACTTGGCATTTTTGGCACTTCAATATATAATCTTGGACATCCTTACCTATTCCAAGCCAAAAGAATTGTCTTTTTAGAAGCACGTATGTCTTCTGAATTCCCGGGTGTCCAACACTCGGACTATCATGACATTCAAAAAGAATTTGGTGCCTAATGTCATTAATTTTCAAACATAATGGAGTTATTAAGATAACTCCTCTATAAGCTATGCCCAAGACTATATAGCCATTCTCGACCAAGCACTACATCTATTCAGTCGAGATGCATGATTTGGAAATCCAAGGCATCCTAATAACCTTGATTATCCACCTCCAGACCATGTATCATGGTGTCCCAAACTTTTTTATCACTTCCCTTTGCCAAAGAGACCACATATTTATGGGCACTGGGACTCTCAGGAAATTTTAATTTCTTAACTACTAAGTAGTTCAAGAAATCATGTGCTGCACTATCATCGACCATCACTCTTACCTACTCTTTGCCCCTTAATTTCTCCATGCATCCGCATTAAATCATGAGGACCAAAGGTGGGCTGCCACATTGCCGATGATAGACAACTTCAAGAGAGGATAATTTTGCGTTTGAGGTTTCTTAGGTGGTACTTGAGGAACCTCCTTCTTAAAAAGCCCCTTCCTTTTCAAATTGGGAAATTTGTTAAACTTTGGAACAAAACTTGTTTTCTCTGAGGTTCCAACTTTGAATTTCCCCATCTTATCATCGCATATTTGGGCATACTTAATGGTTTCCTCAAAGGTTTTAGGAGAATTTCTTTTCACCTCAACCTTATAAGTGTCTTTGAGACCTCTCAGGAAACCCCTTATCTTTTGGAATTCATCAATTTCCTCTAGCTTAAGGATTGCCTCCCTATAGTTTGCTATGTACTGGACTACAATGTTTTTACCCATTGTGCAATTGTCCCAAGCCTCCCATGCTCTTTCTAATTCATTTTCTAGTAAAAACTCTTTTAGGAAGGCTTGTTAAAACTCAATCCAATACTTAGGAATTCTATCACTTTCCCTGAGGCTCATCTACCACTTATAGGCTTCATTTCCAAGGGAAAGATTTGCTTCCATGACTTGATTTTCAGGAGGAGTATTCCTGAGTCGAAGGAAGTCTTGCCACTTTTGCAAGAACGTATTAATTGCATCTTTATTACGTTCCTTTTCTTCCCCATTCAAACTTGGAACTTTCAAGTCCTTAAGGATATTAGAGGTTTCTCTAAGTCGAGAGATGGACCTCTCAACTTGACTAGGAGGAACCGGTGATTTTTTTGTAATAAATATTGATTGAGAATTGGCCATCTTAGTTATGGCTCAGCTAGGGTTTTCAATGTATCACTGATAACTCCTAGCTGTGTTTCTATATTTTGTGTTCAAGTTTCAAGTTTAGGGAATTCCGTATACGAAATTCCATAATCACTGTAATATATGTCCTCCATTTCCATGTTATCCTCTTGAGTTTCAATTTATACCTCCTCATGTGTTTCCTCTCGAACTATCACTTTTCCTTTTCTTGCCCTTTCCTCGGCCTCTCTAACCATATCATCTCTTTCTGGAGTTATTATTTTTTTTAAAAAAATGCACAGTTTCTAGAAATAATAAATCCAAATGCTTTATGTCAAAGAGGAAAATATGATGACCACTTCCTTGATATTTCTTCGAAGTTTTGGATTTGTCTTTGGAATCGAGTCATCTCATGCTCTTTTAATTCACGATCTCGCTTCCCAATCCCACTCTTTTGCTTCCCTCGATCTCGTAACTCTAAAATCCCGCTTTTAGTTTCCTTTCCTTTACATTTTGAACTCTTCGAACCAATCTCCATGTGGGGGTTAAAGGTCACTGTGCCTTTACCCCGGTTACGTACAATACTCAAACACATATATAAATGAATGAAAAAAGAAGATTAGGGTGTTCTGCACCCACCAAAAATTTGCATGGCTCTCTGTCTCTCTCTCTCCCTCTTTCATTCTTGCTTCCGTCCAACTGGTATCAGAGCCCGGGTGATCTAGCTGAGCGTGCATGAATGCTTGGAAGCTCAGCAGCTTTGTGGGAGGAAGGAGAAGCTCTGTGGGAAGCTTTGTGGGTGACTCTACTTGCATCCGAGTATGCAGAGACCTTGGAGGAACCTTTGGAAAAGTCACTTTGGCTTTGTGAAGTGGTTTTGAGTGCCTGTTATGTGTTTTCAAAGAAAAATTCGTTTTTTAAGCTTTTCCCTATTCCATTCGATGATAGAGACTTCGTATTGACTTGTAGAGGCAACTATTGCTTGCTTTTGGTGTCCACTTCACTTCAGGAGCTTGGAAACACCTTCATTCTTGAATATGGGATCATTTCATTGGATTTCTGACTCACTGTGCTAGTTCCTACGTTTTTCTGCCCGGGGGTTGGAACTCAAGTTTGGAGCAACCATTTGCAGATCTATCAGTTTTAGTGGACTCAGGAGGTCCTAAAACTTCTATGTTGCTCATCATTCGCACTCCGGTGGAGTTTACAAATAGCTTTGTTTCCAAAAACGTTTTTTAGCCCGTGTGTTGGACCCAGTGATTGAGACCACGGGTTCCAAAACCGTCTATCCCATTGCATTTTGAATGCCCAAAAATCCCTATCTATCAGTTCTTGCGCGATTCGATGGAGTATTTTCATAGTTATAGATCTCTGTGTATTCGATTTCGTCTCTCTGTTATGCATTTTCATTCTAAGGTTTTGAAACCTTAGATTTATGCCACATGGCAGTGGATAAGTGTTGACTCCTATTTCTCACTCATCGGTTGGGATTTTGGAGTTTTGGCAGAAGAGAGATATTTGCATATTTTCTTGCTGAGTCCGATTATGCAATGGTGCCCATGTTTTGAGTCATCTAAGGTTCTATTTTCACTAGAAATCTTTTCCGTGGGACCATGATTTCTTGAGCATACCTTATGTAGATCACTTTGGTTGCAGTTTGAGCCATGTGCGCTCATTCGTGGTGTGCATTGGGTTGCAGTGGATGATTTATAGGCCATTTGGATGCATTTCGATCCTTATTGGATGCGCTGATAGGCCCAGATTGCCTTGTGGGATGCTATTTTTATGGATGCTTTGCACATGGATGCTATTTTATGCTGAGGGACAGCTTTGACACATTGCAGGTGATGCACTGATAGTGTTATGCACTCTTGGAGATATTGTTGATGCATATGCCCATGGACGGTGTTTATGCTTGAGCCATTTGGCACTTATTGGCATTTTGGATTACCATTGCAGTTGGCATTTGCTTTTGGGCCAGATTTGCTCATATGGATGCATAGTATATGCACATGAGTCAGCTGTATCTTTTGATGCTTTGAGCTTTGAGTTTTGGTGATATTTCACTCTATTGTGCATACACATTTGGGTGTAGCTAGTATTTGGCGTGAGTCTCTCTTGCAGGCACTAGCATTTGGGATTTTGCTTTATTTGCATCATGGCATCCTCTTCCATGTCTGAAAAGGAGTTTTTCAACATTAAAAAGTTTGATGGGACAAACTTTTCTTTGTGGGAAGAACAGATAAGGGATGTGCTTATTCAAAAGAAGCAGATTAAACCCTTGGTAGGGATTGAAGCTAAGCCTGCAAATATGTTTGAGGATGATTGGAATGAGTTGGATGCATTAGCAAAGTCTACTATTAAACTTCATCTTGTGGAGTCAGTTTATTTCATAGTAGTAAATGAGCAGACTACGAAAGATTTGTGGAAGAAACTGTGTGCCACTTATGAGAAGGAAACTGCCTCTAATAAAGTTTACCTCATGAAGAGGTTGTTTGAGTTACAGATGAAGGAAGGGGTCTCCATTGCTTCTCACTTGAATGAAATTCAATATTATTTTCAGCCAGCTTTAGGCTCAGAAGATGAATTTTGATGCGGAGACTAAGGCAATATTTCTCTTATGTTCATTGCCATCCTCATGGGATACCTTCCGTACAGCTATCAGTAACTCTGCACCTGGTGGAGTACTAAAATTTGATGATGTTGTGGGAAGCTTGTTGGCCGAGGAAATTAGACAGAAGTCTATGGATGGCAACAAGTAGGATGCAGCCTTAAATGTGCAAAGGGGCAGATCACAGTTCAGGGGGAAGTCCCAAGAAAGAGGGAAATCTCGTAGCAAATCCAGGGCACAGAACATTGAGTATAGCAAAAGGATAAGAAAAAGAATGCAAATTGGGGTGCAAATCAGAAGGAAGAGAGTCCAAGGGAGGACAAAGGAAAAGTGAAGATCAAGGAGATTAATGCAGTCACACATGATAGTGACAATGACGTTCTCTTCATGTCTAGTTTATCTGCAGAGTTGCTTACCACTTCAGATGATGCATATTCCCAGGATTGGATTTTGGATTCTAGTGCTTCATTCCATGTTACTCCCCATAGGGAATGGTTCTCCACTTATGACAGTGGAAAGACAGGTTGTGTGCATCTTGGAAATGACTATGCATGTGACATAGTGGGAGTAGGTGACAAAGTTTTATTTTGCAAATGGGTCTGCATTTATTTTGAAACATGTGAGACATGTGCCTAAGTTGACCAAGAGTCTTATTTCAGTGGGTCAACTAGATGATGCTGGTTTTCACACCACTTTTGCCGTAAGTGAGACTCCTTCCTTCTCTCCCACTATCTTCACATGGTATCAGAGCTTGGTTCATGGTAAGGAACTCAAGAAAGCAAACCAAGTTTGCAGTGTCCTGGTAAGAGGACCAGTGTTGCTTTCCTTTTTCGAGTTTGGGAGCAAATCTCTACAAGTAGCACAGCCGGAAAGTGCAAGAGTGCATTGTCTCAAATTGAGACACCCTTCGCGGTGTGGCGAGAGGGCAGTATATGCTGTAGGGCCCATTTTAGAGGCAGAAGTTCTCCGCAAGCACTAAGAAAAAGGCCCTGTTTTTGCTATGCGACCACTGTTCTGCAGGTCGGTGAAAAGTTATCGCAAAAATTGCATCGTATGCCTGTGCGTAGAGATATTGGGAGTTACAGAACCATCCTTATTGCCTGTTGATGCAAATTCATCACTAGGAAGTGAATATGTGGTCAAATACCACTTTCGTCAGTTTTGCAGATTTGCCCTTGTGAGGCAGAAGCTGTGTTTTTTGCAGTGAAAGAATATTTTACAGTGTTCTATAATGGCATCTGATTCTCTTTCATAGATTGTCACTGAAAAGCTTGACAAGAACAACTTCCAAGCATGGAAGTTTAGAATGATGAATTTCCTCATGGGAAAAGGCTATTGGGAGTTCATTACAGGAAATGAAGAAGAACCAGTTCTTCCTAATGTTCCCAATCAACAGGAAATGCAGGCATTTAAAGGATGGCATAAGAGAGCCAAAAAAGTTATGTACTGGCTGTCTATCAGTATTTTAGATTCTATGATTGTGCATATTCAGGATGCAAGTACACCAAAGGAGGCATGGGATACTTTGACAAAAATGTATAGCACAAATACGCAAGCCAGGAAAATGTAGCTCAAGCAGGAGTTGCATAATGTGCAGAGAGAAAATATGACCATCAATGACTACCACATGAAGGTGAAGAAGACTGCAGATGCACTTGCTTCCATTGGGTCGCTAGTGGAAGACGATGATTTAGTTTCTATTACCTTGAATGGTCTAGGGAAGGATTATGCACAGTTCCGGACATCCATTACCATCCGTGAGAATTTTCCTGATTTTGAGGAGTTGATTGCTCTTCTAATTTCTGAGGAGTAGAGACATGGTGGTGCATCTTCTTTAGGAGGAACTTCAAAAGAAACTATCTTCTACTCAAATGCTGGAAGAGGTAGAGGCAGAGGTAGAGGAGGCCCATCTGGAGGCCATGGTAGAAATCAGAATATGCAACAAACTCAAGAAAACCAGTCCTATGGAGGAGGACATGGTAACTCTAGAGGCAAGGGGAGCCAAAGAGGTCATGGTGGATGGCAGAGAGGCCAAAATGCAAACAGCAATGTTTTTTTTTTTTTCAAAAAAGAGACTTCTATTAAGTGAGAAAGAAACCTGCTAGAGCAAGCTCTGTGCAGAAATACACCATGCTAAGCATGTATTAAAAACACCTCAGAGGAATGAGGTAGAAAGAAACCAAGGCTGAGGCTGAAAATGCCATCTCAACCCTGTAGAAGTCTCAGCAAAGAAGGGAAAGTCTCTCCAATCTCTGAGAAAAGTAACTCTCCTGGAGGAGGCTGCTCGAGATGATCCTTGCATGGTCGTCCAAATGGCCATCAGAGTGTGTATCGTATCTGTCCAAGTACTGGCCAAGATTTGAGAAGGGTGAACCTGAGAACCCTCCAAAGCCTCAGTGCACCTGGCTCTCCAAATGTGCCATGCTGAAATGCTAGCTAGGATCTCCCATGGAGAGTCGACCGAGGAGTGAGTAGCCCTAAAAAGAGTGGCCAAAACATCCTCTAGAGAGCATGACTCCACAAGGTGTGGTCAAATGTGAAGAGTCCAAGAGGAGTCAAGTCTCTCAAAAAATACCTGGGGCCCTGAAAGAGTAAGCCAAGCCACTGATCCCTAGGTCATATAGAAAGGTAGGCGAACAAAAGTGCTGAAAAGTCTTGCAATCCCCTTCCATATGATTCTCACCTGTCTGCAATCCCATAGGTAGTGCTGTATTGTCTCCCAAGCAGAAAGGCAGTGAGGGCAAGAAGGGTCAGCTCCGAACTTTGACCTCCAATGGTTCACTGCTATCCCACCATGAATAAAAAGCCAAAAGAAGAGAGTGATTGTTCTATTCCGATGGGATTTCCAGAGCCTCTGCCAAAAAATTCTCTGCAAGTCAGCAAAAATCTGAAAGTGCTCCCAATGAGGAGCTCTGATAGGCTTCCAACCCCTAGAGCTAAGCTGGAATTTCATAACATTACTGACCGTGTAACGAAAGAAGGGGATGCCCTTCTCTCAGTGCCCTTCATCTATCCATTCCCATTCCCCAGGGTCCCACTGCAAAAACTTAATTGGGACACCTCCATAGAGCCACAGCCTCCATGAGCCAAGGGCAAGGAGAAGCGGGTCAGGATCCAAGTACCACTATGAAAGAGAGCCATGCTCCATGAAGCCCACTATCCTGACTGGCTGAAATGGTACCTCCAACAAGATATCGTCTGTGGATCTAGACAGCCTGCCTCCCGAAGAAACATCAAATACTAAGGCATCCTCATGTGGGTCAAGAAAAGCAATCACTTGTAAAGGAACTCCCAATCTGGAAAATGCCCCCATCCAGGTGGAGCAAGTAATAGGCATGTCATCTGTGTCCACCCAATCCAAGGGCAAGGCTGAATCAATCTGCTAGACTCTCCCTACACTCCCTCTGAGATTGAGAACCATCTGGGCGTGTTGGTCTACAGGAAGCTTCCTGAAGGCTTTCCATGCTCCCACTATAGATGCAAGGCTCCTCTCCCATCTTGGCCACTGCATGTAAGGAGAAGCTCCAAGTGGTCTGCCAAGCTCATCCAAAATCCTATCATTCCACATGATAGGCTGCCTTTCAATCTCTTCACGGGTGGATGGGGGAATCCTATGAAGAGTACTCCTGAATCTAGCCCATGCTTTCAGGATAGCAACCATAAGAGGGGAAGAGGGAGACCTGAGGTGGGCTGTGGTGAATACCCATCTAGTATTGTGTGTCCAATCCTCTCCTGAAGTGGGCGTGCAAGACTGTATGAATCTGATAAAAAAATCCTTCCAAGGCTCTTGTCTTGGCATAAGCCCTCTCACAACGAACTTGTAGAGTAAAGCTCTGCACTGTAGATCTGGGTCGATGATATTTAGACCCCCTTCTCTTGAAGGAAGAATCAAGGACTCCCAGCTATAACATCAGTTGTGCCATCTAGACCACTCCATAAAAAGTTTTGTATAGGCCTCTTAAGCTGAGTGATACAATCCCTAGAGTGGCACCAATACGAGCATACAAACCATGCTGTGTTTAGAAGAACCTGGTTAACCACCACCACCCTGGAGGCCAATTCAAGTTTGGCTGAGCTCCAGAAAAGGAGCTTTCTTCTGATTCTTTCCAACACCGGAGCAAACTGTTGTGAGGGAGAGATGCCCACCCCAACCTGGCAGCCCAAATATCTGACGAAGAAGCCCCTCTGTACCCAAGTGAAGCTAATATCATTACCCCAATCCGGGGTGTCATCCTTGCAAATCCAAAAACCACTGGATTTATGCCAATTAATGTGTGCACCTACAGCCGTGCAAAACAAATCCAAGGCTATCCGGAAGGAAGTGAATGTCCTGGGGGAGGCATCCAAAAAAACAGCCGTTGGCATCTACCAACTCACTATCCAGGAGCTCTTCTTCCCGGCGGATAGGAAGCCTCAGCCCATAAATATCAGCTTGAGATCTAATGTAGATACTCATAGCTTCTGCCACAAACAGAAAAAGAAACGGGACAAGAGGACATCCCTAGCGGATGGATCTGGAAATCTGAAGCCTATCCCCTCTTACCCCCCCAATGAGCAACTGGCTATGGGCTGATCTGTAGAGAGAGGATACTCCTCTAATCCATGCATTTGAAAAACCAAAGCGAGATAGAGTACCCTCTAAGAAATCCCAGTCTACTCTGTCGTAAGCTTTCTCAAAGTCCAAGAGTAGAATGGCCAATCTCTGGCAGCTCTGCATGGCCCATTCTGACAAACCTTGTCTGCGTATCATGAATCAAATCTGGAAGAAAAACCTGTAGCTGTAGACTGATGGCTTTCGCCATGAATGCTACTATCGTGGTAAAATGGGTCATATGGCTAAAGACTGCTATAAAAAGCAAAATGACATCATGAATGGAAAATTGCAGCAAGGGAATTATGCATCTTCTAGTAGACAGGGTGATGACAGAATTGAGCATGTGTTTATGGTGCAGCACATGACTAATTCTGTGACAAGTGTAGAAGAAATTAATGATGTGTGGTATGTTGACTCAAGTGTGTCAAACCACATGACAAATCATGCAGAATGGATGCAGGATGTAAGGATAATAGAAAGACTAGGATTTGTGGAGACTGGTGATGATATTACACATCCTATTGTGCAGATTGGTAAAATTCCTTTGTCTATGCAGGATGGGAAAAAGAAATACCTATCTGATGTATTTCATGTCCTGAATATCACCAAGAACCTGGTTTTTGTTGGTCAAATCGTTGACCAAGGTTGGCAGGTCAGATTTAATCCTCATGGATGCTTTGTTGAGGATATGAAAAATAACGGTCGCTTGATAGCAAAAGGAAAGAAGAAGGGCAGGATGTCTACGTTGGATGCAAACATGCCTGAATTGAGTGCAGCAATGTTTGCACATGGGACCGGTGTAGTTCCAGATATTGATATCTGGCATAAATGCATTGGTCATGTTAATGTACAACGACTTAAATCAATGCAGGCCCAAAATATTGTTGCAGGATTGCCTAAATTCAAGGTTATAGAAATGCATAAGGTATGTGAAGCCTATCAATTTGGAAAACAGGCACGGAAACCATTTCCTAGACATGCTCAAGAGAGTAAGAAACCATTGGAATTAATCCACTCTGATGTGTAGACTACTAAAGCTACATCTATTGGAGGCTGCCATTATTTTGTCACTTTTATTGATGAATACAACAGAAAAGTTTGGGTGTATTTTATGAAAAAGAAAAGTGAAGTGTTTGGGCATTTCAAAGCTTTTAAAGCTTTGGTTGAAAAAGAAATAGGCCTGCAAATAAAATGCCTAAGGTCAGATGGAGGGGGAGAGTACCTCTCAAATGAGTTTGCAAGGTTCCTGCAGGAGCATGGCATAAAGTAGCAATATTCATGCAGTCATATCCCACATCAAAATGGACTTGCAGAAAGGAAAAACAGGCATATTGGAGAGTTGTCTCGGGCCATGCTAAATGAAAAAGACCTACCATATTACTATTGGGCTGAAGCAGTTGCTATAGCAATTTACATACTGGACAGGACTCCCACTGCAGCAAAACATGGCATAATGCTAGAGGAGATGTATACTGGTAGAAAACCAGACATTTCTCATTTGAAAATTTTTTGTTGCATTGCCTATGTTCATGTGCCAGATGAGTTGAGGTCCAAGTTGGGGATCCAAAAGCTGAGAAGTGCATCTTTATTGGTTATTCTCTATAGTAGAAAGGGTATAGATGCTATAACCCTTCTACTCATAAGTTACAGTGAGCAGAGATGTTGTTTTTGATGAGATGAGTAGCTGGTATAAACCAGTAAATGTGATTGATGATGTAGATGCACAAAATGGTAATGCTGCACAGAATTCATAGCAGCAATCACAAAATATTAGTGGACCTGGAGTGTCCTCTAGCAGTGGTTCACATACTTCGCCATGGACAGGCAGATTGAGATCAGGAGAATCTCCTCAAAGCAATGCAGATAGTGGTATGCAGGTATCACGAAAAGGAAAAGAGAAGGTAGATCAACCCATGTTTGATGTGAATGCAGGTCACTCTTATGTGGATGGTGAATCTAGTGGCTTAGAACAGAGCATTGATGATGAGTTGGGTATTCCTTCTATTGTTACACCTGGACTAAGGAAGACTACGGATGTTTTGAGAGCACCTAGAAATGAGCCTATTTTGCGCAGGTCTACCAGAGCTAGGTATCCTATGGATAGGCTGAAATATGATGGATTTACAGCCATTCACTATGCCTATATGGTCAAAGTGATATAGGAACTAGAACCCACTTCTTTTGAGCAAGCCATGGGAAAAGAAAAATGGGAGAAAGCTATGGATGAAGAAATGGATGCCTTGGAAGCAATTGCTACATGGGAATTGGTGCCTTTGCCTAAAGACAAGAATGCAATTGGCTATAAGTGGGTTTATAAGGTGAAGCACAATGTAGATGGTTCTGTGAATAGATACAAGGCAAGATTAGTTGTCAAGGGGTATGCACAGACATATGGCATTGATTATGAAGAAACATTCAGTCTAGTTGCAAGGATGGTAATCGTAAGAGCAGTCATTGCTATGGTTGCATCAAAGGGTAGGTCTTTACATCAGATGGATGTAAAGAATGCCTTCTTGCATGGTGATTTGCAAGAAGAGGTCTTTATGGAGCAGCCACGAGGTTATGTTCATGCTGTTCATCCTGAGTTTGTTTTGCAGGTTGAAGAAAGCCTTGTATGGCTTGAAGCAAGCACCTAGAGCATGGTCTGGTTGCAAGGATGGCAATCGTAAGAGCAGTCATTGCTATGGTTGCATCAAAGGGTAGGTCTTTACATCAGATGGATGTAAAGAATGCCTTCTTGCATGGTGATTTGCAAGAAGAGGTCTTTATGGAGCAGCCACGAGGTTATGTTCATGCTGCTCATCCTGAGTTTGTTTGTAGGTTGAAGAAAGCCTTGTATGGCTTGAAGCAAGCACCTAGAGCATGGTCTAACAAGATAGGATAGTATCTTATCACTATTGGGTTTCAGATTTCCAAGGCAGATTTCTCACTTTATGTGAGAAAAACAGAGAAAGGTATTATGTTGCTTGTCATTTATGTTGATGATTTGATCATTACAGGTGATAGTGATGAAGATATCCTTCATGTGAAAATGCTATTGAAGCAAAAGTTTGAGATGAAGGATTCGGGAGAGCTGCATTATTTCTTGGGCATTGAGGTGATTAGATCACCAAGTGGGATATGGCTCTTGCAGAGGCAGTATGGATTGGACATGCTATCCAAATATGGGATGACAATAGGCTGTAAGCCTATTTCAGTTCCTTTGGAGCAGAATGTGAAGCTGAGCGCAGATGCAGGTGAGCTTCTGGAAGACCCTACTATGTACAGACGCATAGTAGGAAGTTTGATTTATATGACTATTACCAAGCAAGATTTAAGCTATGCTGTTGGATTGGTAAGTCAGTTTATGCAAGCTCCAAGGAAACCGCATTTGGATGCGGCTAGACGCATACTCAAGTATGTGAAGTCCACATTGCAGTATGGACTATTTTATGAGACTGGGGTTCCGATACAGTTGCATGGATACACTGATGCTGATTGGGCTGGTAGTATTTCTAATAGACGATCTACTAGTGGATATGTGTTCTCTTTTGGGAGTGCTATAGTCACTTGGAGTAGCAAGAAACAGCCTATAATTGCCTTGTCAAGCACAGAGGCTGAGTACAAGTGTGCAGTAATGGCTGCATGTGAAGTAGCTTGGTTGCATAAGCTACTTTATGATATGCATCAGTCTACAGATGGGCCAGTTGTCATTTATTGTGACAACATGAGCAGTGTACACTTGGCAAATAACCCAGTCTATCATGCTAGAACAAAGCACATTGAGGTGCATTATCACTATGTGTGGGAGAAGGTTTTATTAGGTCTTATTGATCTAGTTTATGTCAGCACAGAGGATTAGGTAGCTGACATATTCACGAAGGCATTGGGCGTAGAGAAGCTGCGCAAGTTCAGAGACTGGCTTGGTGTGTAGGAATTGGGATTGAGCTCGAGGGGGAGTGTTGAGATATCAAGCTCCACTCGTGATATGCTAGGGTGACCACTGGGCATTTATGTCACCGACTTGTTAGCTGCAGATGCAGTTGGTACATCGCCCATGAATAATAGCTGGATGACAGCTATCCTTATGTACTCTAGTTTGTGGCCTAGTTAGTATGCCACCTTAGTTACCTGATCAGGTGGGATAGCAAGCTAAAATGCCCTTGACAAGTTCATCTATAGTATCTAGACTGCCTGATAGGTTTATTCCAAGGGTAGACTATGTGATGCTTACTGATTGCGCTCCTGATTGCGGGGAGCCTTCTTGCTACAGAGAGGCTATGATGCGCGAGGATCAATGCAAGTGGGAGTATGCTATGCAATCAGAGATGAGTTCACTTATGAAGAATAAGACTTGGGACTTGGTTTCTTTGCCACATGGAAAGAAAGCATTGCCATGTAAATGGGTCTACAAGATGAAGGTCACAGGTGATGATGTGCCTAGGTACAAGGCCCGTTTGGTCGCTAAAGGATTCAAGCAAGAGAAGGGTGTGGACTTTGATGAGATATTCTCTCCAGTTGTGAAGATGACCACACTTAGATGCATGCTTGGACTAGTGGCATCAGAGGATATGGAGCTTATGCAGATGGATGTCAAGACAACTTTCTTGCATGGGGATTTGCATGAGGAAATTTACATGGTGCAGCCCGAAGGCTTTGAAGAAAAGGGCAAAGAGCATTTAGTTTGCAAGCTAAAGAAGAGTCTCTATGGTCTTAAGCAAGCACCTAGAGAATGGTATCAGAATTTTGATGCTTTCATTCGGTCCCAGGGTTTTAGAAGGAGTGAAATTGATCATTGCCTCTACACTAAAAGGGCTAAGGATAATAGCCTGATAATCCTGGCACTATATGTGGATGATATGCTATTGGCTAGCAAGAATACTTATGAGCTAGATGCATTAAAGGCCAAGTTGCATGAGGCCTTTGATATGAAGGATTTGGGACTTGCATGTCATATTCTTGGTATGCGCATCACGCATGATCGGAGTAGGAAACTCCTTTGGCTTTCACAGAAGGAGTATGTTACAAAAGGATTGCAGCATTTCAATATGGAGGGGGGGAAGGCAGTGAGTACTCCATTGCCTCCATATGTGCAACTAAGTCATACAGATAGTCCCAAATTAGATGAGGAAAGGGCCATGATGGCCAAGGTTCCTTATACATCAGTGGTTGGGAGTCTTATGTATGCTATGATAGCTACTAGAGCAGACATTGCATTTGCAGTGGGACTTGTTAGCCGGTATATGGCTAATCCAGGAAAGAGGCATTGGGAGGCAGTTAAGTGCATCATAGGTACATGAAGGGCACCAAGGATATGTGCATTTGCTTTGGTAGAGGAGACATGCGCGTACTTGGGTACACAGATTCAGACTATGCAGGGCATGTGGATAGTAGGAGATCCACTTTTGGTTATGTGTTCACGTTTGCAGGTGGTGCAGTGTCGTGGATGTCTCATGCACAGAAGTGTGTTGCTTTGTCTACCACAGAGGCTGAGTATGTTGTAGCCACTGAGGGTTGCAAGGAGGCTATATGGCTTGATCGGCTAGTGGGATTCATACAGGTGTACTGACATTGCATAGTGATTCCATGAGTGCTATTCAGCTAGCATGAAATCCGGCATTTCATGCAAAGACCAAACACATTGAGGTCAGGTGCCATTTCATCAGGGAGGTACTTGAGGACAAGCACATAGAGCTTGTCAAGGTTTATATAGATGATAACCCTACAGATATGCTAACGAAGAGTCTACCTAGTCAGCGGTTTGAGTATTGTCATGTATTGATGGGCATTGGATAGTATGCTCAGTAGTTGTTCTCCCTTGAAGGTAGATTGTCCTTTAAGTGGTAGGTTGTGGGGGTTAAAGGTCACTGTGCCTTTACCCCGGTTATGTACAATACTCAAACACATATATAAATGAATGAAAAAAGAAGATTAGGGTATTCTGCACCCACCAAATACTTGTGTGGCTCTCTATCTCTCTCTCTCCCTCTTCCATTCTTGCTTCCATTCACTCCAATCTTATTCTTTTAAAATGGTGAGGTTAGGAAGATTGGAAAGAATAAGGGGGTCAAAAGGGTTTTAAAACCTTAGGAAGAAGAGTGGTAGAAAAGGTGTTGGTGATGTCTTTGGTGCAGATTGGCTCGCTGAGATTATGGCCTCTACTAATCCTTTCCTTCTCCCTATGCTTGATTACAACATCACTTGGGATGTTACCATCTTCATTCTCATATGAGGGAGGAAAGTATGGTGTGATATCTGGGCATAAAAGCTTCTCTTTTAATGTGCCATTCTCAACGATAAATATCTTTGTCAGTCAGTTCGAAAGCAGCATGAAGTGAAGAGGTGCGTGAAGTTTATTACTCCCAACTTCATGTCACAGCGAGTTGTTGCGCATGTTGAAGATGCAACTATTTTCATCATGACCGCCAAAGATGCAGATATGGCACCACAACCTTGGTGGTGGATTTTCTTGTGCATTGATCGTGGCTCTTAGGACCACGCACTCATTTGCTGTATGATTGGCCATGCAGTGTGGACACCAGACATTTTCTCGCTATGGATATGTCTGAGTTGGTGGCTGAGACAAGTGAAGTTTTTGTTCCATGGCCTGCATCATGTCTTCTTTCAGCTTCATTATGGTAAGAAGGAGTTCAATAGAGACCACATTTCCTTAAAAGTACTTAGGTTTGGGGAACTAGGAATATTTTAAAAATCCCTCCCTTGCCTTCCCATATTTGATAATGTATTAGAGATTAATTTATGATCAATTATAATGGCTTCACGTATGAGGTTTCCAATATCTTTTTCCTACTCATCCAAGGAATATGGTATACATTGCTATATGAGAGCTTCAAATATGGGATTGCTAAAGATTAGGGAAAATCTTTTGAATTGATTGAATTACCATAATCCTCAAAAGAGAGTATGGTAGGGAGGTATTTATAGGAGTTTCTAAAGTGTTCACTGTTTGTTCAGATATAGATGATGTTCTCTAAAATGAGGGTTATAATGAAAAATAAGTAAGTATATGGTTCCATAAATGAGAAATTAAGAAAGAATTGTATATTCCTTTGAGAAATATACAAGCATGGTTGGTGTCAAAAATTATCGTTCGGACTTTTTTGCTCGTAGGTTTTTGCTCAGAAACTGTGCACATCCGCTCTGACTTAATCGATGAAGAAGAAGAGATAGGGTGTAGCTTCGAGGAGTCCGACTCAAAGGGTGAGGTGGAAGGAGTGGCCTTTGGTCTTTGTCTTGGTGCTGATCAGGATGAGTCAGGAAGGAACAAGGTGGTGGTGCAAGAAGATCCTGTAGAGACACTTCATGTGGAGGATGTGGAGCACACTAAATGACACCAATGCAATGAAGAGCTTCTTGGTGATTCTCTATCAGGTAGTGAGAAGCTCTAGTACTTGGATATGTTAGATGATTTTCCATGTCTCTTTGCAACAAGCTATTCACAGGTTCAACCAGTCTCTCTTGTGGAACACAAGATTGAGTTAAAGCCAAAAAGCAAGCCAGTTGTGCAATGCTTAAGGCAATTGGGGGTGATCCAAGCTGAGGCACTAAAGAAAGAGGTAACACAACTACTTGAGGCGGGATTCATCTTTCATGTTGATGATTCAGAATGGATATCTCCTATAGTTGTCACACCAAAGAAAGGAAATAAGTGGCGGGTTTGTGTGGACTTTCATCCTTTAAATGCATGCACTAAGAGGGATCATTTTCCTTTGCCATTTCAAGATGAAGTACTAGACCAAGTAGCAGGACATGAGATGTATTTTGTATGTGATGGGTATTTTGGGTACTTTCAAATTCGTATTCGGGAGGAAGATCAAAAGAAAACATCATTTGTCACACCTTGGGGAGTTTTTGCTTACAGAGTCATGCCTTTTGGGTTGACCAATGCACCAGCTACATTTCAAAGGTTCATGAGTCAAGTCCTAGAGCCTTACTTGGGAAACTTCATAAGGGTGTTTTTGGATTATTTTTGCATTTATTCTCGGTGCATAGATCACATGGAGAAGTTAAAGATGGGCTTAGCTAGGATTGATGAAGCAAAAGGGTGTCTAAATCCTAGCAAGTTTCATTTGGCTTCAACAAAAGAAGTCTTATTGGGCCATATTGTGTCTGAAGAAGGCCTACAAATGGATCTTGACAAGGTCCAAGCAATCATGGCATTGCCAAGTCCTGAGAGTGTCACTGGTGTTCACAGAATTCTAGGAAAGAGCAAGTATTATCAACGCTTTTGTGATGATTTCATAGAGATAGTGCATCCCATGAACTTGTTGACAAGAAAAGGAGTTTCTTTCCAATGGGGTGTGGAGCAACAAGAGTCTTTTGAACAACTAAAGGAGGCCATGAGTAAGGGTCCAATATTGAAGCCCCCTGATTGGTCTCAAGACTTTTATGTAAATCCAAGTGTATCTTTGCATTTAGTTGGTGTTGTATTGCTATAAAAAGGAGAGGCAGGTAGAATGCAACCCATCTATTATGCCAAATGATAGCTTACAGATGTGGAAACAAGGTATGAAGAAATGGAGCAGCAAGCTCTCTCTTTGGTGTTTTCAGTCAGAAAGTTTCGCTCCTATTTATTACCTTGACCATTTTTCTTCCTTACCTCTCAGTCTGTATTAGCATATCTAGTTCGTAAGCCTAATCCTGGGGGGAGATTTGCAAAATGGTTGTTAGAGCTTCAAGAGTTCTCTTTCTCTTTTATCACTGAAAATACCACTAGGTCCACTATGGTAGATTTTCTCACAGGACAGGAGGATCTAGGAGAAGAAAAGAAATGTAAGGAGAACATTAAAGATGAAAGAGATATACCACCAACAGCTTTTGTTTTGTATTTTGATGGGGCTTTTAGTCCATGCGAGCAAGGAGCTGGGGGGATGGTCTTGATGAATTCTAAGGTCAAGAAGTATGGGCAAGAGGACAAGAGCTTCTAGGTATCACAACTAACAATGCAGCTGAGTATAATGCTTTGATTCTTGGTTTGGAGGGTTGTCTTCAAAGTCAAGTTAAAGAATTGGAAGTAAGAAGATATTCTTAGCTTATTATAAAGCAAATGCAAGGGCATTACAAGACAAGAAGTCCTCATTTGAAGGAGCTTAATCAAAAGGCTATGGCACAATGTAGTCGATTTGATTTCTGTAAGTTTGTTCATATAAGGCCAAAACTACAAGATATTCAGCAATATGTGGAAGAATGCATGTTTCCTCGAGGGTTAATTCCACAACAGAAGTAGAGATTGGTTACTTTTGGCCACACCTTCATAAGGATGTATATGAATGTCACCAATGGAACCTATCAGTTTGAGGATGTTGACAGCATGGTGACACCCGAATGCACCAATGAGTATCGTCTTAAATTCTTCTATGCTCGACCACCTTGAGTTCTAGCAGACCCTCTTTGTCATTAGAGAGGATTTGCTGGGGAGGAAAGATGTGATGCCAAAAATTGATATTTTTAATTTGGCATTGGTATTGTTTTTCTCTATGTTTGATAAGAGTTTGAGTATCAAGTGATAGCCTAGCGGCTCTCACGTATTTCTATTTTCTATGATATTGTATGGGATTGAGAGGATGAGTGGAATGGCTCATTGTAAATACCATAGCTATGAATTATAAATACCTTGGTATGGGGTGAGAGTTATTTGTGTATGGGATATTATGGAGTTTTTTAGAAAATAGGAAGAGTGAGTCATATAAAGAGGTGGGCTCATGTCCATGTGTTCCAATAATATAAGAGCAATCACATGCCAAGCGTGTGGAAGGCATGTGGAGGAGTGTGAAGTCAAGAGGAATCCTTCTGGAATTCCTATGTGGAATAAGGAGGATGTGGACATGTGGAAAAGAGAGGGTCCCTATGGGCTCCATGTGGGGAGACTCTTGACTTTCTCAATATTTTAAGAGTCTTGAGCATCTTGTGATGGGACACATGGCAAGAGTAGCCAAAAAGGACATGGATGGTGGCATACGGGCTTATGTGATTGATGGGGAAAAGAATCTACAGGGAGCAATTGTAAATCATGGGTGAAGGAGGGTGATAAAATCTCTATAAAAGGAGCCCTCCTCTCCCTTGTTCATCAATCTCTTCCATCATTAGGCCTCATGTTGCTGTAGCTCTAGTCTCCTCAAGCCTCTTCCATGAGCCTTCTCTCCCTTTTGTAGATATTCTCTTATGTAGACTCTTGAGTCCATCTCTCTCTAGTCCATTTTCTCTCTATGAGTAGTCTTGGAGCTTCCGCTCCCTCTTGTATGTATGAAACCTCTTCTTCTCCCTTGTCTTTGTAGTGTTTTGAGTGCATTGGAGTAGAGTATCACTCTATTGGTAAAGGTCACTTCAGGTTCTCCTCTCTCTTGAGTGTCTCTTCTCTTTTCTTTCTTTCAAAGCCTTAAAAGTACTTTCTATTCGGCCGCTCACTATGCACACATGGTCCATCTGTTTCCCAAGCCACCATGCAAACTTCTTCCCCTCTTCTAGCTGAAATCTATGAGGGGTGGATCATTGATGAAGGTGGAGTCTTGAGGGAGCATCCTGCTCAAATGACATTCGCATGGGTGGAGGGCAGTTTTCATGTAGTTTGACCCCCTGTTAGTGTTTTGCTCATAACTTTCTGCTCGATAGTCCAATTTTAATGAAATATATATCAACGCAAAGCTCTCTTTAAGGGCATGCTCCTATGTGATTAGATCTTGAATCAGATACTGTTGCAAAAAGTTATGAGTCTCTGTGTCTGATAGTCTATTGTCATGATAGTTTTTACCCCCGTCTAGTAAACTATCCATAACTTTTTGGCCGCTTCTCTGTTTCTTACGAAACATATATCACGCGAAGCTCTCTTTAGATGCATGTCTCTATGTGCTTAGATCTTGAATCAGATATTGTTGTAAAATGTTATGAGTCTCTGTGTCTGATATTCTGTTTTCATGATAATTTTTACTCCCTTCTAGTAAACTATCCATATCTCTTCAACCGTCTATCTGTTTTCAACGAAACTTATATTATTGCGAAGCCCATCTTAAGGCGCATCTCTTGGTGTGTTGAATCTCTAATATCATGTCTCTACTGAAAGTCATAGGCCTTTGTGTCTAATGATAGTTTGTAGAGTGTTTTGAGCTAAGTGTAAAGGTGTCTATGAAGAAGGTGCAATGTTTCCTCGGAATCTACCCATCCGACCCAATCAGCCCCTTCAACATATATCATAAGATTTTGAACATTTTTCCCTTTTACAGCTCCTCAATCTAAGCTAAGGAGCAAAAGTTATGACCCCTTCTGCATAGGCTCTCCAAGGGTATTCCGCTGACGAAATAGGGTTGGGGCAAGCTCTTCAAACCATATTCCTCTGGCAAGATACACTTAGAGGGTCTATTAAAAAGGTATTATATATTTTTCTTAGGTCATCTTGAGGAAGTATAAAGAGGATATTTGCTCAAAACTTCATGATCCAACCAATGGTGAAAGGAAAATAAAGGATTTTTGAAAGTCATAAATAAGTCACCACTTAGACATTATATATGTATATTATATAAAGGTATATTCATATCTATATCTATTATCAATATTTCATATTTACTTACATATTCCTTGAAATAATTTGGATTTTTTTGCTCCCCAAAAATGACTTGAGCCTATATATTTGAACCCTCCCACCTTTTGTCTGCTCATCACTCGGGGGTTTTTGCTCGAAAATGGAAACCCCTAGTCAGAGCTTGAACTCTTTGATGTTGAAGACTCCTCCTTGACAACTTCCTTTTTGCAGCTTCTGATGTTGTAGCGCATCTCCTTATCATTTCCCTGCAAAATTAATTCTCCAATATCCCACTTTTGAACAGCCTTCACCTTGCGTAGCCAAGGCCTTCCCAAAATCAATGGATAGGCACGTGCATCTGGCTTGGTAGGGATCACCTGAAAAGTAGTCGGCATAGAAATTCCACATACATCCACTTCTAGATTCTTCACAACTCCCAAGGTCTTAACCCTAGTGTTGTCAGCCAATTTGATGCGATAAGGAGAGGTAGTAATAGAGTATTTCAAATCAGCATCTATCATGGTCTTCTCACTCATGACATTAATCGATGCACCTCCATCAATGTACACATTAGAAATCACTTGACCATCAATGATCACATCAACCACAGGTACATCATCACCAACATCTATATCTACCTTTTGAACAATAGGAATGGCACTTTTCTTCTTTTTCTTCTTTGACACTCTTGTGCTTGCTAGCTTTCCCCATTCCTTTCGTAGTTTTGGAGACAAAGCAAGTAATTGACCAAAGGTGATATGAGCTTCCTTTTCTTTAAGGTCGGACAACAAGTCATAGCTTCCAATTCCTTGTCCTAAAGGATATATTGAAGTGCCAAAAATGCAAGGTAAATAAGGATGAACTCCTTAAGGTAGGAGGTCTCCTACACCCTTTGGAGATTCCATTTGGCAAATGGGAAAGCATCTCCATGGATTTCATTGTGGGATTACCTAGGACACAGAGGGGGCACAACTCCGTGTGGGTAATTATGGATTGGTTGACCAAGATGGCTCTTTTTAATCCTGTTAATGGAGATGTTAAAACCCCAGAGTTAGCTAGGCTATTTATGGAACATATCTATAGATTATATGAGCTACCAGCCGGTATTGTTAGTGACCAAGATAGCAAATTTCATAGCCATTTTTGGAGGGCTGTGTTTAAGAGATTAGAAACTTCATTAAATATGAGCACCGCAAATCATCCATAGAGTGATGGTCAAACTAAAAGGGTCAATCAGATCATTGAGGATATGGTTTGAGCATATGTAAGTAAACGGAAAACTAATTGGGAACAATATTTGCCCATATTAGAATTTGCATATAACAGTGCCAAACATTCAGCTACTAGTTTTAGTCCATTCATGATAATGTATGGATTTCAACAAAGAGCCCCAATGACAGTGGGACTCAAAAAAGAGAAGATTCAAGTGGTAAAGACTTTCTTGAGGATATGAATCAAACACTTAAGCTAGCTAAAGATAGCATAAGTAGAGCTCAGGATACAACATGAAGTTATGCAAACCCCCAGTACGTTAAGGTACCTAAATCTTCAGAATCTCTAAAGATCCGTAAATGTCTGAAGTTGTCTCCTAGGTATTGTGGACCATTCACAATATTAAGAGGATTGGAGAACTTGCTTACGAATCAGCCTTACCTGAGGGATGTAGAGTACATCCAAATTTTCATGTTAGTAGGCTAAAAAGAAAGTTAGGAGATTTTATAATCTCATTGGAAATGAAGTCCTAGTTGAACTCATTGAACCTGCATCTATACCACATGAACCAGAAAGAATTTTAGATAGACAAGAAAAAAGAACGTGACACACGATATGGCAAGAATGTATGGTTAAGTGGAAAGATAGATATGAAGAGAGTTCAACATGGGAAAGGGTAAGCAATCTCCAGAGGAGGTTTCCCAATTTTATTTTTAAGGACGTAAACCATTCTCAAGGGGAAGGGAATGTTATATCAACCATAATCTTGGAGCCATGTGGCACGATTATGGTGAAGCGGGAAACCAAGAGGGCTTGATGCTGCAACGATGAATGTAATTAAGTGTGGCTAGGCATAAGTGGGGCCTAGAATTAGAGAGGGATTCCAAGAAGAGGTAAAGACTAAGGTACCCTTGAAGGACACTTGGCATCTAGAAGTCCACATGGCATGTAGTGGGCTAGGAGGGAGGATTCTAGAGGTAGCTAAAAGAAAAGGAGATTTTGGGTAGAGAATCTCACGACTCACGAGGAGCTCTGGAGCAAAATATGTGGCTAGGAGGATTAGTAGAGAAAAGGGCCTCTATGTTTGAGGAAATGTAACACTTGGAACTTGGACTGCATTAGGATTTGACATCTTTTTTCAATATGATGTTTATCAAACTCAATATTAATAAAAATTCTTAAATTTGATTGAAATTTTTGCAAACTGTAGTTGTTGCATTTTTCAATTTCAAACATTTTTTCCTTATATGTTTTTCTTTTTTTTCTTTTTATCCAATTGATGGAATTAATTGTATGGCTCAATTATTGATGGGACTTTTTAATCGAAAGACACACACACACACACAACTTTTAAAAAAAAGATTCCCTCTTGTGAACATAGACCTTAAAGAAGTGCTAAAGTCCCTCAAAATCCTAGAAAACTCACAACAATGAAGCTTTTAAATCACATAATCATTCAAGAGAGGAAATTTGTCTCTTAAAAATAGATTCTTGAGCTTTTTGTCTCAAGACAAAAAAGAGAGAACCTCCACAATAAGAGCTATGAAGGTGTATTAAGAAGGAGGGATTGTGGCTTGATGAGAGTAAGGGCTTCCCCTTAATGAGCATAAGGCTTGTAACTTGACAAAAGCCTATGCCCTTATGGTATGGTGAAAATGATACTTTCCTTAGTAATGGTTTCCATGGTCATGAGGAAGAGAAGGGTCATGTAGGAGGGGTAAGTGTTTGTTTTCCTTCTCTTCATCAATATCATAGTCCTATCAAAAGATGCACAAGACTCTTAAAATATTGAGAAAGTCAAGAGTCTCCCCACATGGAGCCCATAGGAGCCCTCTCTTTTCCATATGTGCACATCCTCCTTATTCCGCATAGAAATTCTAGAAGGATTCCTCTCGACTCCACACTCCTCCACATGCCTTCCACACGCTTGGCATGTGATTTCTCTTATATTATTGGAACACATGGACATGAGACCCACCTCTTTATATGACTCACTCATCCTATTTTCTAAAAACCCCATAATATCCCATACATAAATAACTCTCACCCCATACCAAGGCATTTATCATTCATACACATGGTATTTACAATGATCCATTCCACTCATCCTCTCAATCCCATACAATATCTTAGAAAGTAGAACTAAGTGAGAGCCACTAGGCTACCACTTGATGCTTGCACTCTTATCAAACATAGAGAAAAGCAATACCAATTCCCAATAAGACATGTCAATTTTTGGTGTCACATCTTTCCACCCCCAGCGGATCCTCTCTAGTAACAAAGAGGGACTATTGGCCCTCAAGGTGGATGAGCATAGAAGAATTTAAGGCGATACTCATTGGTTCATTTGGGTATCACCATGCCATCAACATTCTCAAGCTGATAGGTTCCATTGGTGAACTTCTTCTTGACTTGATAGGGTCCCTCCCATCGATCGATAAACTTTTTGTCTAGCCGCTTGTCCATACTACTATCAAATCTCATGACCATATCTCCTTCTGCAATATCCTTATCTCCAATTCAATGGGCAAAATGCCTTCTATCCCATATACTAGTTGGAATGGTGTAAACCCAATAGCTATGTAAGCCCATAAAACTTCTACCAACTGCTTATCCCAATGCCTTTTCTTGGTGTCTACAAGCTTTCCCATTGAACTGCACAACAATACATTTGTTTTCTCAGCCAAGCCATTACATTGGGGATAGTATGGCATGGACATGCTATGATTTATCTTTAGCTTATGTACCAGATCTTCAATTAGTTCATTTCTAAAAGAGGTTCCTCCATAAGTGAGAATTTCCAAAGGACAACCAAAGCGTGAACAAATTTGATCAAAGAGAAATTTTGCAACTGTGATTGCCTTACTATTCACTGTGGCCTTGGCCTCCGCCCACCGAGTCGCATAATTTGTGGCCACCAATAAATAATGCTTGCCCTGCCTCCGTATCCAGCCTTGCAGCAACAGCGAGCCCAAGGAGCTTTAGATGTGACGATGGTAGAAGTTGCAGATGCTAGCCCGACGGGGGCTGTAGAGGAGCTCATCCAAGGCCCCAATGAGCCTGATCAGTAGGGGGGCCTGAGGTCATCCTTATCCCTCCTCCTCCCCCTCCCCCTTCCCCCCCTAGACCCTTCCCCCTCTTCCTCTTCACTTCCCCCTCTCATCTAGGGTTCCCCTCGCCCCCTCCCCCCCCCTTAGCCCTCCTTTCTATGGTCACTCTCACCACTCGCCCCCCTCCCTCTATCCCCCATCTCCCTAAATTCCCCTCTCCTGTTGCCCCTCTCTCCACTTTAGCAACAAGTTCTTCCACTTTGACACCCCTACTAGTTGGCAAGGGAACGATGATGCCCCCTTATGCTTCCTCATCGTAGCAACAGGTTTGTGTAGGGAGGGATCCTGAGGGATGAGGCTCGTCTTCCTAGTCAACAGTTCCCAACCTTCAGCTTGGGCATCCCTTACCGCAGGACTTCTAGAGGTTAGGACCTTGGAATTATCTGGAGATTCCGGACTCATATCCTCTACCATTGTACCTGATACTCTGATAGGAGTTGTAGAGGGCAGTGGTAGGGTGGGTATCGGACATCCTTATGATTCATGAGCACATGTTTTCAGCCACAGACATAAGATGACACCATCACCTTCTCCCAAGGAGAGGTCTAGGGGGAGTGGTCCCCCACGGTAGGATAGAGCAAAGGGGTATGCATCTCAATCTCACAGACTTGGCTCCAGAGGTGTCTTCTGGATGTAGACTCCTGGATTATTGGTGGACATGACTTCAACAACCTAGAGTTTGGGGAAGACAAGCAGGGCGGAGCCTCATTCTCTGAGATGCCAACATCATAGCGTAGCACCTGGGAGCAATTCATTTTCATGATCAGTGACACCTGCCAGCCCTCTCTTCTCCTTTGTACAGAGGAGACATGATGGATTGCTAGAGAGATTAGACCGTTTCTATGTTGGGCACTGGGCACTACACAGAGGCAAATCTATCGGGATTTTGGTAGGTACCATGATGTCAGACCACTCTCCAGTGGTACTTCACTTGGATCAGCCCCACCGAGGTCTCCCCTAGAAGGGGGTCCGTATTCTAGAGGACCTCCTGTAGGATGAGGAGATTCAGTAGGATTTGGGAGTAGTCAGAGATGACACTGTGGGCTAGGCTGCGTGGGTCTTTGAGGAGAGACCTAGCCTCCATCAAGAGGCTCAGGGAGCAGGACCCAATTTCTCAGTGGCTTCGTGATAGATTTGAGAGCGCTCATCTTGAGCTTTAGGACATGGAGTTGCGGCGGGCTGAGTTCTATCACTCCTCTTGGGCCCAATGGGTGTAATAGGGGGATAGGGTAGTTCTTTCATACCACTGGGCCCCGATCAAGCACACAGTTACATCGTCTCTTGGACTCGTAGGGCATCTTGCACACTAACCAGCAATAGATTCTAGACATGACCATCGATTTTCACAGCCAGCTCTTTCAGACAGAGAGGATGACCCCAGCTAGTCTTCTAGCCTGAGAGCTAGTTTGGGATCACGTTCGACATTAGTCTCGCAGGACTTATGCAACAGACTTGAGGAGCCTTTCATAGATGAGGAGCTCTGGGAAGCCCTCAAGGCTCTCCCAACCTAGAAGTGCCTGGGTGAGGATCGCTTGACTCCGTTCTTCTTCCAGAAATTCTAGGAGATTATATCCACCCCTTCCATCTAACTTGCTAGGAGATTTTTGAGACAGGCCTTCTTCCTCAGTCCTTGAGTAGGGGGTGGATTTGTTTGATCCCGAAAGGGGGAGATAGGTCAGACATTCGACAGTGGAGGCCGATCACTCTAGTTGATACTGCAAACAAGATCCTCGCCAAGGTCTTGAGTTTACGGTTATGGCCCTAGCTTACCAACATCATCCATGACACACAGGCTAGGTTTGTCTAGGAGCGCAGCATCCTGAACAACATCTTCACATTCTAGGAGGCAGTGGATTGGGTCTAGGGAGGAGTCTTGCCATCCTTCTCTTAGACTTTGAGAAGGCCTACGACAGGGTGGAGTGGTCTTTCTTGGAGGGCACTATAAGGAGATTCGGTTTCTCAAACAGATGGGTCAGAGGAGTTTCAGCACTAGACCAGAGATCAGGAGGGACATATGCTCGGACAACGGATTCACATTGGTTGGGCATAATGGGACAGTGGTCGAGTAGGGTCCTTTGGTCATTGGAGCAGACTACCTATGGAGATAGAGGTGAGGCTTGATGCCCTAGCGCATCCGCGAGTGGCAAGGTAGCGGATGGGCAAGATTGACTTAGCCATTCCTGAGTTCTGGTGGGAAGGACTTCACGTTTGGAGACACAACAGATGGTTGGGGCAGTTTTCCTGTACTGGTGTTTCCTTGAGGATGTTGATGCAGCATGGCAGCACGCACCCCGACTTCTACCCTGTAGGACCTGGAGGCCTACTTCAACCACTCACTGAGAGGGACCTTGAGATGTATGGGAGTCTCGATGAGATACACTGGCAGATGATCAGAATGGTAGGACATTTGGGGAAGGAGTGGCACATTGACCCTCCTAGTATCTCAAAGTAGGACACCTCTAGATGGTGCCTTTAGCTATGGGAGGGTAGACCCCTGAGGGAGGTCCAGTGGGATCTGGGAGAGTGGTTCTGGCCCTCCAAGGGCAATCTAGCTGAGCCGGTGGATGAGGTCCCCTTCTTTTCCTACACCACTTGGATTGGGAGGAGGCTTCAAATGGACTCGTCAAGATGAAGACTTAGGCATTTTTGAGTCTCTTTATTGATTCTTCATTTCATATTAACATGAGTTTCTTTGCTAGAAACTACTAATTATATGAGTTCTCATTAGCCGTGACATATATATACAAAAATGCCTTGGCATTATACAGGTATATATATATTTGTCTCTAATCTTGGCATTTATATGTGTGTAAATATATGTATATCTCGTTAGCCTTGGCATAATGTTTATTTATATTTTAACCAAAGAGCTCCCATAAATGTGGAAATACACATAGCTTCATTATACATTACTTTCATTGGGATAAGAGGAGGACCATTGGCATTACTTACATTCAATTACTGTTAACTAACCTGATGGGCTCATTATATGAAGTTTTTTGGGGCAAGTCCCAAAGTCAAGGAGGTGTTAAGCCTAAAGTGTGATATTTATCATACAGGGGTTAGTCAAGACATATTTCTATTGGTTTTGAATTCATTATAACACCCCTTAGTGGGATAATCCTTTCTACTCATGAATGGAATGACCCTGGCAATGCAAGAATTGGAGACCCTGTTAAGATTTTATCTTGCAGGTTTATGAGCATGGATTATTGTGAAATGGAAACTGGAGAGTTCCATTTCATGATTAATGTCTTTAACTGTCACTTTTTTAGAATACTTCACTTGTTATATTCGGCCTTTCTGTTTACCACAACTTACTAGAATTCTGACATTTTTTGCCGACATGTGTTTTATAAGAATGCCAAGATTTGATGCTAATCTAGATAGAGTGACATTGATAACAACTGTGTGCCAGCATTGAAGCCTGGCTTCCACAACAAAAATGTATTGTTCTAACCTTCATTTTTGTTGTGATGGTGCCAGGTGAGTCGTCATACCTCTCCCTTAGATTTACATTGTAAAATCTAAGGCATGAAGATACGGTGTTAGCAACTTTGAGACAAACTCTACAGTGGATAATCTCCAAGTACTGATAATTACAATTCGACATTCTATGGGAGACTAGCCATCAGTATTGTTGTACTTTTTGCAATGTACTGACATGAATGTGAGTAGAAAAATTGACTCCCACTTTGATACTTTTTCAGAAGGAATGGTATGATATGGACTATTCTCACTCATGCAGTATTAAGAGGTTGCCCCTCAAAAGATGTTAGGATTGTCCCCAAAAGAATGTAGGAATAACTAAAAGGGAAAGAGGAAACACGAGTCTTGACTTTGTCCCAAAGGTGCAAGGAAAGTTGGCAATTCATAAAGACATGTGGGAGAACTTCCTGAGCTCTAGTGCATATTTTCTTGGCCTGATGTTCCTAGCCTTGCTAGTTGTCCATACCGCTTTATGTATAATCAACCAAAAGAGGCAAGAGTGTATCTCAGGGATGGACTTTGTAAATATTTTATCAAATATAGCCCTCCAAACTCTAGTGGGTCCCCTCCTATGCCATTTCTTTTTTAGATGGGCCACTAATACCTCTTCCTGCTCCACAAATATTGGTACAAGGAATATATTATTTTGTCCCATACACTTGAACTCCCTAATCGAGGGTTGCTACCTTCCCCCCATCCAACTTAGAGTGTCTATCGTGTAGTCCTCTTTTTTCCTTTATCAACATCAAATCAAAATGTTTAAGGTCAAAATTTCTTTGCAGCTATTTATCCTCTATCCATGTTTGAGCCTTTCATGACAAAAAGTGCTTGATGGGAAAGACTGGTCATCTCTTCTCCTCGTAGCTTTCTTCACATTTGTTCTTCTCTTGGCAACCTCTATGAACTAGTTTGGTTGCTTGTTGTGTATTTCTAGAATGTTGCCTTTGTGCAGATTGAACTCTCTTCTTTATGGCCTCCTTGCAAACTAGTTCCGACAAATGAAACCAAAAAGGTTAAGCCAAAATGCACCAGGGTGTCTATGTGGCATTGGATGCCACGAAAGAGGCCAACTTGATTGTACATTGAAAGAGAAGCAAACTAATGTCCTAACAAAATCAATGCTACAATGGGAAATAGCCTACCTAAGAAGAGCGAAAAATAACAAACATGAAAATGTACCACTCTCTCAACTCGCAATTCTCTTCTCATCCTCATCTCTCTACACCTATACTCCTATCCAACCATGTGCAAGACATGGGCATCATACGGGGTGCCCATCCTAACCATATGAAGTCTATCCACACACGTATGTACGCAGGGATGAATCAAGTCTCCATGAAAGGGGAAGCGAGGTATGCCATCCATGTGTGGTGCCACACATGAAGGAACCTCTAAGAAAGAGAAGAAAGGAATGCCACCCACATGACTACCAACACACCCTTCTACTCTAACCCACGCACAAGAATGTGTTGCATCATGTGAACATCCTCAACCAAGTCATCTTGCATACTAACTCTCTCAAGCATCTCATACTCAATGGAACTTGCATAAAAAATATCTTAAATAAGGAGACAAGTACACAAGTTGACATAGGGGCACGAGAGTTCATTCCAACTAGCGCTAGAGGGAATGAAGACTCCTCCCACCCTGCTCTCCTAAACGAGATAAAATGTAGAAGAATGTTACATGTAGATTGTAATTTTATTGTCCTTGAATGTGTTTGTTGATGCATTACATATCATTCTTGCTCTATCTCCTACATGGAAAGGCATTGCATTGGATAGATTGTATGGTGCAACATTCATCTCAAGCATCAAGTCATTGATTGTCTTGTATAAGCCAACACAAATTCCCTTGTATTGTGTGGATCACCATAGCCTCTTTCTTCATGAGGCTGATAGACAATACGATGTGGTGTGTTGAATTTACTTGTGTGGTCTTCCATCTTTCTCCTTTCCCATGTCTTGTGAGCTTCATCTCCAATTGAGCACTCCCTTGTTTGTAATAGCATCCAAGTGCAAAGGCAACTAAAATACTTTAGAAACAACTTCCTCTGTGAGCTGGATCCTTGGGGTTAAGTAACCCTCCAATTCCTATAACTTTGCAAACTGCTCATTTTCCTCTGCAAATTTATTTATTACTTCCACTAGGGGTAATGGTGATATCCCTCTAGATCTATTTTCCATAACCATATTTGGTTTTCTGGCTCGAAGTGATTCAGATAAAATTTAAAGTCAATAAACAGAGATGATCGAGGACATCATATTGACTTACTCACTTTGCTCATTTGAGATCCAACTTTGCATCATCCTGTTCCAGTTCTTTGAGCTTTTGATGTTCAAATGGAGAGGAGGGGAATGCTTGAAGGAAACAGTTATGCACTTGCCCGTTTTGTCTAAAAGTGTCTTTGAATCAATATCCTCTTGTGCTCCTGAGGTTGCCTAGCTATGAAATGACTTCTCGCACACTGCAGCATTCTGATGAGCTCAAGGATAAGGACATTTTTGAAATGAATCCTAGAATCAAACATCTTCAGTTTAAACCATTTCTTAGAAGTGACGACCCACATGTGTAATATATCAATCAACTAAATACGAGTAGCTGCAACACCGTATTATATCTAGATGCCATCTCGGCAATAACTTCCTACTCCGGATCCTCTGATTGGGTTATTCAGCTCTCATAAACCTATAAAAGATTTCATGCAGAATCCATTCACCAGTGGTGAGAATACGTTTCCATGCAAGTCCACAATCCAGAATGTTCCCTATTCAAGGTCCTCCACAATTTGATATGGTCCCTGATATCTCAACTATCACAGCGTCCACAGACCTTGGGGGAGGGTTTGAATGGTCCACCTTAGCTATACTCAGATATGCCTTGAGGCTCGTGATTGGCTAGGTATTGAGATAGGATAAGTAGAGCGCATCATCCCACTCGTGAGATGCATGTAACATGCAGGAGGTTGAGAGAAAAGGGCACTTGTTCATTCAAGAGAAGATTTGGGCTACTCGAACCCATGGTGACTTTCCTATTCGAGGTCTGGTGAAATGGAAACCGGCTCGTTTGATTGCACAGGCAAGACAAAGAGGGCCCATCAAAGTCCAATAGAGGACGATCACAGACTTTGCCCACCATGGTGGCCGAAGCAAGAGAAAACAAGGGATACAATGCTGCGGGACGTAGGGAGCACGACACATCAAAGTTGCCCTTGAGTGGACCCCCACATGAGGACCATAGATATCTCCACTTTACATTTAAGGACTTTGTCCACCATGGTAGCAAGGGATACCATGCTGCTGGTAGATCTAAGTAGCGACTTCAAGCTTTAGTGATAGATGGTGAACATCGTGAACTGTGGGATGATATTGAACAGTGCATGCAAAAAGCACATAAAAAGAGTGGTAGTTCCAATGGATTAGCCCTGGGGGCTAGAGGGATGAAATGTATAACCTCCACGTGTCTTCTCGAATTTTCAGAACCGCCCTGCTCCGCATCGCTACGCCAGGCTAAGGAGGCCTCGGTCTTGCTCATCGAATCTCACTCCCGGCCATCATAGGGAAAGGCGTCTCTTCGCCATTCCTGTGGTGAACATAAATAGACAATGATAATTGGAGGGGCTAAACATGTAGGGAAGGCGTCTAAGCTAAGCAATAATTAAAGGAAGGAGCTATCGAATAAGCAAAGGACACTTGGCGATGAGAGATCCAATCCCATAGGCAAGACTGCAAAAGAGGGTGAGGGGAGGCCTTCTTAAGGCAACCTGCAGCAACACGGAAATCATACCTTTCTCGGCCTTTGGGCTAAGATCAAGTGTAGTATCTGTTCTTATCAGTTTTATATCTGATACGTGACCCATCGGGTCACATGATATTAACCTTATTTCTTTCAGGGGGCGGCCCCATCCGGCAGCTTGCTGCCCGGGACCGCGAGCGTCGCCTCTGTCTTGCACTGCTTCAGAGGCCTGGCGCACCCCTCCTCCCTCTTCCCCCCGGCGGGGGAGGAGCCCAATTCAATCCCAACGGAAGGACAAGGGCATCGTGACTCGTGAGGGTCGACGCTGAAGTTTTGCATCTATGGTTCCAACGCAGGTGATCGTTGTCATTCTTCTGTTATGCGTATGGAACTGGAAATTAAATACATTGGCAGGAGCATATAACGATCCGCTATTGGATCCTCCAGCAGCAGGTGATCAGCAAATTGGAAGCGTCCAAAGGATGGCGGATGGCGGGTTCCATTCCCCTGTAGCCAATGCTACAATATATCTTATTGTCCATGCTCTATGGATTTTTAGGGCTGAAGGTGCAGGTAAGAGTAAGAAAAGCATAGGTGCCAATGCCACCGTGCGATTATCATATCTTTAGTTTTGTATCCGCGTACGGGATAGCCCAGGTTTGGCCGCTGCAGTTGAACGCTTGCAGCAACGGAGAATCGACAAGCATAAATTGGATTCCAGGCTCTATGTTCTAAAATTTCTGTTCTCATTGGATCCGCTCTGCATTCACCTGGAAGCGCCTTCATGTTCTGAAATTTGCCTTTTCGTCGAATCCCCATTTTTTGTCTACACTACGTCTGGAACTCCTCCTGTAGTTGCCTTCAGCTTGACCATTATCGATCGCTTCAAGACAGTGAGGTTAGAGGGCAGTGGGGAGGTGACACACCGTGAGCCAATCCCCACTTGTCGATGTAGATGCTCCATCGGCTCCCATGGAGAAGCCCTCTGGAACAAGTTGGAGCTGTCCTTGTTTATTGGTCTTTCAACCCGCACCTCTTGCTCTGGTCCCATGCAAGTGAACCACCCTAGTATATAGGTACAATCCTGGCAGTACCACACGTCCATGGCTATACCATCTTCAGTCACAAACCCACGAGTTATGTTGAGCAATCTTGGTACAACTATCATCCAGCTATCCCCCTCGTAATCTAAGTCTTCCAAGCAGGTCTGTTTCGAGCTATCTTCACTCTGGCAGGATCTACAGCCAACTAACTCACTTAAGCAATGAGATCCCTGTGGGTGATCCACGCACATCTCCCAGCCCAGGTGTATCTCAAAAAACCTGGACCATGAGCTCAACAAAAAACCTAAATTTGTATGATTGGACATAGTCTAGTCTTACAAAGGTATATCTCATCTAGGTAATCTTCCGATGACAGCATAGCCTTTCACCTATAGATTTACCCGTGTTGTCCACAGCCAAGGCTTCAAAACGCTCACCAAGTCCACCTTCCAACAACCTGGCAATTGAGCTTTGAAGAAGCACCTAGTCTTCCGTCTCTGCCTTCCAGGAAGGCTTTCACCCTCCAATCTCTCATTACCTGGGAAACATACAATGCCCAGAGCAAGCCACTAAGGATTGAAAAAGTACACAATGAAGAGATCAGCCAACCAGTTGGGCAGGCACCGGTAGACCCTAACATACGTGAGCTTTATTTTATGGCAGATGTTCCCCAAAATTCAAAGCAGAGTCTTCCATTCTCGGGAAGCCTGTTGGCGGGAAGCTCTCGTGTGTGTCTATGGGCTCAAATATCCTACCTCTATTGCTAATGAGTTTGCTGCCAAACAGAGGCCTAACCACCAGGCCAGGTGTCAACCATTTGTCAATGCCTTTCAGAGGCCTTTGCCTCGAGATACATTTGCTCCCACGCCTCCCTATGAAGATGCCTCAGACGAATCCAACAAATCCATTGTACCTAACTTCAAAGGCTTGCTTTTAATAATGTGATGGCAGTCAAGCACTTAGGAGGGACACTAGGAACTAGAACAAGGATGGGTGATACATGTATGTACTATCCTCGAATTTTGTCATAATAGCTAGCCCCTGCTCGGCGTTTATGGTTTTCAACCTTGTTGAGCGTCTGTCATGAGATATGTGTTTTATTATCAGAGGATGAGTTTGGGCATGTTCCTGGATTCATCTAGATATATGCATATGGTACAGATACACTTGGCACAGGAGGTCAAAGAGCGTCGTGCTTAGTACAGCCACACATAGACTCAGTAAAGATGCGAAAGACAAACTCACAGTGCATTAACTCAAAGGCAACTTTGAGAAAACCTAATTAGTTGGAGAATTGCGAGGAATGCATTTTTAACCTCCAGGATGAGAGTGAATAAGAGCATCTCTAGTATGCATGCACTTGTAGGAGTATCGCATACTTGGTGAAGAGAAATGAGATCTCCTTCGCGGTGTGCTGTGACTTTGCCCTTCCCCTCCAAGAAATAGACATCTTATTAGATGCTTTGAAAACAGTACAAAATATCAATTGCATGTGAGGCTTCCTAAGGACAAGACCAATTTTTCACAGGCTAGGATGGGCCCGGATATCTCCCGATCGCTATAGAGAACCAAGCACAATAAACTTTCTTGTGATTTACACTCGGGAGGGCTGCTTTAAAGTTGTCACACAAGAACGCCAAAAAAAAAAAAAACCACGGTCTTACATAGGAGGGGAGTATAACTCTGGAAGAATATCTTTGTTTTTTTTATACTGATGGAGGCATTTAGTTTTGGTGCCAAAAATAATATTTCTTGTACCATACACAAGTGCTTGTCGTATGAAATGTTTTATTCATCAATCATAAACCCGTAAAATGTGTGTTGTGGTGATATGATACATCACCAAGTCTACCCCCCTTCAAATAAATCCCCATCTAAGTCAAAAATGTTGATCAACAATTATGTAACATGGTCGTTAAATTGTACTCTTTCTAGATTAGTTATGTACTAGTTGTCTTGGTAACAAACAATGCCAAACTAGATATTAAATGCTATCATCTATGTGTGACTCTTCCCATATGGTGGTCATATTGAATAACTTATAAAGATCACTATTTTAAAGGTTACAAAAGGATTTTACACTTAGTTTGATAATTAGATTTAAAAGACACATTTGCTTCTGCCCCTCTATATGAAGATCCCTCAGACGACTCCAACTGATCCATTGTATCTAACTGCAGAGGCTTGCTTTTAATAATGTGATGGCAGTCAATTACTTAGGAGGGACACTAGGAACTAGAACAAGGATGGGTAATACATGTATGTACTATCCTCGATTTTTGTCATATTAGCTAGTCTTATTTTCAGAGGACGATTTTGCGCATGTTCCTGGATTCGTCTAGATATATGCATATGGTACAAATACACTTGGCGCAAGAGGTCAAAGAGCAGGAGCTTCGTGCTTAGTACAGCCAGACGTAGGATGGGTCCGGATATCTCCTGATCGCTATAAGGGTTGAGACTGAATAGCTGAGGCCATATATCATTTCTCACAGCTTAGTATCACTGCATCGACCCAGATGGCTTAGACCTAGCGATACAGAGGGTTGTTAGAGGTTGGACCGCTTCTCACATTGCAGATTTGTTTGATTGAGAAGGCCGTTCATAGGCATCATGGCAGGCATAACGATGTGAGATCAATCTCGCATTGTCCTGCATATGGAGCAGCTCTCAGAGACTAGGGAGGATCTGGAATGACCTGATGGAATCTGGTGATTATATAGCAGATTGCACTGCTTGTTTGTACCTACTACGAGCTCAGCATAGGCAGTGAGCAGGGATCTAGGGATGCAGGCTGCCTTATGACCCTCCAATGGGGCCACAAAGAAGCTGCACTCTTGCCCTAAAACAAAGTCAATGTGTGGCCAAATGGACGGCCATAGATCTACCCTAAAGTGTTGATCTCTAATAAATACAAGGACATAAATATACCGTCCATGTGGTAACTACATGGCAGCCTCTTCATCCCTCTTCCTTCCCCCTATTTCTCTCCAAGTGTCACTCCCCCATGCTCTCCTCATTTGGGGCTTACAATCAGGGAGTTGACCCATTCATTTGTTAGAAAAGAGGGGTGGAACTGCTGAAGTGAGTGAGAGAGAGAGAGAGAGAGAGAGAGAGAGAGAGAGAGAGAGAGAGTAGAAACAACAATATTTAACTGTCTCGGGATGTACCAAATCATATACAAAATATGTGCCACCCTGTATTAGCAAGATGTTGACTAGATGTGGAGCCTGTGAGACCCAGAATATTGAGAGAGAGAGAGAGAGAGAGAGAGAGAGAGAGAGAGAGAGGGATCCTGTGACACCCAGAATAGAGAGAGAGAGAGAGAGAGAGAGTAGAAACAACATTATATATTTGTCTGAGGATGGACCAAATCATATACAAAATATGTGCCACCCTCTATCAGCAAGATGTTGACTAGACCCTTCAACTTGTAAGATTGTCGAAGAAGCTTGATCCGCATATCTTTTGACTTCAGTGTAAGGATTGCGTGACCTTTATAGTGCAAAATAGAAGCTGGCCTGGAGTCGTCATCATCCTTCTCATCATCATCCACCCATTCAATGTTGGGCAAGCTTGCTTTGATCTTTGTCAATATTTCACTATATGTGTCCTCCTCTTTGTACCAATCTTCTGGGAGTCCTCCTATTCTAATCTTCAGCGCATTATCACATCTAGCTTCGTGTTCTTTAATCTGCTTGAATATCAGACTTACATGCTTTGGTGTCCACTTCCACAATCATTTCCTTCTTAGCAGTTTGTACTTCAGTGTGAACAAGATCTTTGACTGTAGAGACTAGCTGTAGGGTAGGGGGGGAATCCTTACAAGATTTTACAGCCTCATCAATCACTGCCTGCGTACCAAGCCCTTCCAGAATGTGAAGTCGAGCCTTTACTTCTGCCAGTTCCAATCGTAGTTCTCTCACTGTCTGCTGCAGATAAAAAATCTGATCCTGTTGCCCAAGCATGGGCCATTTTGAGCCTTCTTGTTGGTAATTCCGTGCATATGGAGAGGGTGTCATGGCTGCAATTGTAGAGTATCGAGTCCTGATGGATATTGAAGGAGTTGAGGGAGTTGAGGGGGACTTGGAGGAGAGGGTAGGCCAGTCCATAGTTGGTTGTCTGTTAAACCCCCTAGCTTAACCTAACCCTCGGGTTGGGTTGGGGGTTTAGCCCAACTCAGGGTTAGGGTTAGTTAGTTGCTTCTAACGGGTACGGAGGGAGAGGTACGGGCTGCTGCTGACAGATTGTACGGTACTGGCTGCCTCCTGACGGGCTGTATGGACGGGGGGAGGGTTACGGACGACGGAGGTACTACGGAGGTGCGGACAAAGTGCGGAGGTACGGACGAGGTACGGACGGGGGGAGAGAGAGAGAGAGAGAGAGAGGCTAGCAAGAGAGAGAGAGAGGCTGAGCGGGAGACGCTAGCGGGGGGGGGGGGAGAGAGAGAGAGAGAGAGAGAGAGAGAGAGAGAGAGAGAGATTAACGTCTGCGAGAGGCCTTGCGGGCCTATGAGACTGTTCTCCTACATCCTCATGGCACCTTCATAACATTTCAGCCTGCGTTGCTCTCCTAGAGCCACTATGGGCTTCGTAGTGGTACCCCGCAAGCACACCTTCTGTGAGCCTTGACCTCCTTGCTGCTGTGTAGGCAGCCAATGCTGAGGCATAAGTCTCCCGTTTTCTGTCCTTCCTTGCTGCTGTGTAGGTGGCCCAAGTATGAGGACCTGCTGCTGGTAATCTGGACCTCCTTGTTGCTTTGTTGGCAGCCCAAAGTGAGGCTCCAAGAAACTTGCAGTGTGGAATTGAGAATGCCCCCTTTGGGGGTGCTTTTGATAGGCCTTGTATCCTTCAGATCTGCCCAACCCAGTTTGTAGACTGGCCCAACCTTCTCATGCATATATAAATGGCTCAGATCAAGCACTTGACTGCTGCGTGGCAGTTCTGCACCAGACGCGTCCTTTCCTCTCTGTACCAACCACAAGATCGACTACAATCTGCTCCAAGGACCTCCAGTTTGCTGCGCATTTCTGCTCCTCAGTCTGTAGACTCTTTTCAGCCTGCTCAGACCTGCAGAATAGCTATAAACATGGTGCCTGACTGCCGCGGGGCAGCCTTGATCATTGCACCTCTGTTCTTCTCTCTTCTGAACTGTTTGTTTTCCCTCACCAGATCCTGTAGTGCTCCAACCAGATCCTTGTTGCTGCGCAATCCTTTTTTCCAGTTTGCAGCCCTGCTAGTGTCTAGGTCACATGTGTTAACGGGCCCTCTTCCCCATTGGTCAGAGCTTGTCCAGCCTGCCAATGGCAGCCTGGTTGTGTTCCCTTTGCTACCCACATGGCAGCCTGCATGCTGCCGAGATGGCAAACATGCAAACCTTTCAGCTTTGTCCGTGTGGCATCTCTGAGTCCCTATTGGTGCACCTCCCCAATGCTCTCCTCATTTGGGGGCTCATGAGTGGGGAGGTGACCTACTAAACTCCAACACCCCCTCTCGCTTGACACACCGTGAGCCAATCCCCACACGTTGATGTCAATGCTCCATTGGCTCCCATGGAGAAGCCCTCTGGAACAAGTTGGATTTGTCCTTGTTTATTGGTCTTTCAACCCCCACCTCTTGGTCCAAGTCTGGTCCCATGCAAGTGAACCACCCTAGTATATAGGTGCAATCCTGGCAGTACCACACATCCATGGCTCTACCATCCTCAGTCACAAACGGGCGAGTCATGTTGAGCAATCTTGGTACAACTATCATCCAGCTATCCCCCTCGTAATCTGAGGAGAGTCTTCCGAGCACCGTGCTTCCGAGGTCTGTTTCGACCTATCTTCACTCTGGCAGAATCTACATCCAAGTAAGTTACTTAAGCAATGAGATCCCAGTGGGTGATCCACACAGATCTCCCAGCCCAAGTGTATCTCAAAAAACCTGGACCATGAGCTCTAGATGATCTCTCATCGAAGTAATCTTCCGATGACAGCATAGCCTTTCACCTATGGGTTGACCCGTCTCCACGACCAAGGCTTCAATAGGTTCACCAAGTCCACCTTCCAACAAACTGGCAATCAAGCTGCCTAATAGTTAAGCATCTAGTACTAATGGAATTCTATGTTGGCATATTTTCAGAAGGACTCCTTCCAAATCTATGTAACTTAAGCAAGAACGTCTTTATATCATATGACTAAGTCATTAACTTTTTAGAGATAATCATCAACCACATGAGCACTTATGACTACTATTTTGAGCTCTTCTTCTAAGACCAATTAGTCGGAACAGCTAGCTTCCTTTCAACAATGATATCCTCAATGATATTCTTGGGATAAAGATGCTTCTATCCCGCTATTACATCCTCTTTAATCTTCTGTTTTAGTTCAGCCACAACTTGTATTAGGTATTTTAGTAGGATCTGGGAATCTGCACTCCTTTTCCTAGGTTTTGATTGTCATCAATTTGGTCTCTTAGTCATGTAAAACTATAGTCTACCCAGTAATAATGGATAGGCATTTTCTTCCATAGGAATGACCAACAAGCTCATGTTATAGTGATTTCCACCAATGGATAGGGATTAACACCAATTGTAAGAACAACATCAGAAAGCATACCTGTGGGTTCAACTGATCACGGATCTACTATCCAAACTCGAAAAGGGAAAAGCTTCATGTTCTTGAGTTTCAGCTTGTTGATGATCATTGTTGTTGATATTCTATTTATGCCAAAACCACCATCCACAATGACACCTGTATTTATTTTGTTTTGTTAATCTTCACTAGTATCCCTTCATCCACATTAGGGTATCAATAACTGGAATAGTAACCAATGATTCTACCTCTTTCATAGGGTGTTCATTATTCTGGAGTTGTTGCAAAAGTTCTCTGCAATATAGTGCATTTTTTACTAGAAGATTTCTGGAATCGGGTCTCCTTTAGAACTCGGTTCTATCTAGGGACTTACTTATAGCCTCAGCCCAATGATTTGATGGTGCCTCCTTACTTGAATCAAGACGTAGATCCACAGTTGGCGCTTTACCTTTCAATTACCGAGTTAATTGTGAGGCAATATGCTTCTATGCTTTTCATTTTAAGTTGCATGTATCAGATGATGTACTATTCTCTTGGGTAATTGGTTGATGTGACGGAGTCAATACATTGGCATCCACCAAACTTGGAATTTGTGCCAGTATGACCTAACTAGGGTCCACTTCTCATCTTTCCATATTGCTTTGAAGTAGCTTCAAGTGTTCTTGCCAAAGTGGGCACTTTGTATGATTACCATTACAGAAATAACATTAGATTTGTGAAGGGCCTTGATTTTGTCCTTACCATTCTACCCTTGCCTTTACCTTGCTCGGGCTTGGGCAGTCACGCCTCCTTGGTCTTTGAATTAGGTTCAACCTAGTGAACCTCGAGTGGCTTCTTCTTGGCATACCTACAATTGGACTTGTCATGCCCATATTTGGATCGAGTCCCACAATATTTGGTTCTATAATCATCCTTTGTATGTCCCTTCTTGGAACATTTGTTGCACCATTTCTCTTACTAATTCGGCTTTTCTATAAAGCCCATCTCTGTCAGCTCTGTCGGTGTCAACTTGAGTTTGTTGGGCTTGATCAAAGTGCCCTCATCCTCACTCACCTCAGATTTCTTCTTGGTCTTCTTCTTGGTGGGAGCACTGTCTCTAATGCAACAACTCAATTCGGTAGTTCCTTATATGTCTTTGTTGGATTTACTATTTCTAGAGATCTATGGTTCCAAGTACAACCCGTGATTAACCATGCTTGCAATGACTTTTCGTCTGGAGGTGTGCGAAGCTGATTAATCAAAGCTCGCCTTCTGAGCACAAAGTCTTGTATAGACTTGTATTCCTTCTGCTTTAAGTCACTAAGCTTTGTGCATGCATTTCTTCATTAATTTCTTGTTTGAACCTTTTGAGAAAAGCCTCGGACATTTGGTGTCAATCCTTGAAGCAACCAATTGGAAATTAATTAAACCAACGTTGCACTGTCTTGGTGAGTGTACACAGGAAATAGTTCATATACTTTTCTTTTGTCACAACACCATCGATGTGGGAAACTCGCAGGAAACTTTACAAGTGACTCTAGGGATAATCATCATTAGACCCCTTCAAATTGTAGAACTTGATCTTAATCGGGAAGGTTGGCTTTACTTTAACAGTAGCTAACTCGGTTTCTTTCTGTGGACCTCATCGACATTGCCATTATCCCTATGGTGGCATTCCTCTGTGTGGACATGCTCATGGCGATGTCCCTCGACAAGTGGTGGCTTTGACTCTCATCTTCTAGCTACTAGAATCTTTGGTAGTGCTGGTCGTTGATGACGTGTATGGCCATGCCCCAGTACTTACACAAGACTCCATGTCCGATTTCGGGATGGTGGAGCAGGATTGCGTGTGCTCTGTCTCGATGGCAACTTATGTTGTGAACTCCTCCTTTTTTGACTGTGCCTTTATTCTTGGTTAGAGGCTTGACTGTGATTGTGTTTAGTCTCTTACTCTTCTACTTTTGACACAGGCGTAGACCTCCTTTGTCACTCCCAACTTGAAGTATACCCAACTTCTTAGCTAGATTTATGTTGTTGGCTTGGAGAACGGTTCTTATGGCTCAATCTGCATAGTAGACCTGTTGGACTCCCCAAAATGGAGACTTTTTACGGATGAATGTTCGGAATCCTCTTGTTAGAGCCTGAAGTCGCTTCTCTATCGAAGGGTTCAAATTGCCGTGCAAATATGGAACTAGTGCACTTCTAGTGCCAGTGTGGTACTCAGAAACCACTTCCCTCTGCATGTGAAAAACTTACTGTCTACCTCAAGCTCGTCTGGCCTTCCGAATCCTCCTCATGATTCCATTTCTCATCCCTTACTGGCTTGAAATTCATGGTAGCTTCCTGGTCTTCCATATCGTACCAACCTCTTTGACCTCTTCGTAGATAGTCTTCTCTTCTGGCCACGAACCTTTCTCTCCTCACCGACGTGTATTAGACATTTTGTATCGGTTGAATGATATGAAGGGCTACACGGTCCCGACCCACTCAACCCGAGTTGCCATTTAACCGGAGGTTAAGAAATTTGTTGATCAACATTTGAGTACATGTATACTTATCGCAACAAATTTTATGGTTTTTTATTGAATAAAACATTTCATATGACAAGGAATTGCGTATGGTCTTAAAAATTATATTTTTTGTCCCCAAAACTAAATGTTTACCTCAGCGTTAGTCAAAATTGAATCTCATTTGACTCTTTGAAGTATCTCCTAACACCCTATAGATTATTATTGAATCCATCCAAGATAACAATGCACTCAATCTAAAGTTTAGCTGCTTAATGGGTAATGCTAGAGGGACCTGGCAACTTATGTTCGCTATAGTATTAATTATTGCACAAAGTAATATTCATCCTCTATAGTATTATTGAGCAAAGTAATATTCATCCTCTATAGTATGAATTATTTCTCTTGTTATACTATGAGTTAGTTTCCAAACATTAGAATCAATCTTTGTAAATCGATATTTTTAAATGACATTGATTACCAAGAAATTCCATACAAGATGATAAAAGCTACACGAAAATCAATTAGCTTCTCAAAGTGTAGACTATGTGTAAAATCCTTTTACAACAATTTACCAAAAGAATCTTTAATTTTTCTTCAACATCACCCCATCAAAATGAGTGGCACATTTGAATAACTTGAATTAGATGCAAACATTATGAAGGGGATAACCTTGG